>NC_052121.1:4160978-4289223 GCF_012273895.1 Zerene cesonia | reverse complement strand
ATAAATACTCAGCGTGGTGAAATGGTGAAATTACTGTGGCAGCTCCGTAAACATAGTGCAGGTATTTAGTTACCTACAATTGGCGTTGAATTATATTATCTGTGTTAAATGAACGTGTATGTATTTGAAATGATATTTCGAAACGGTGAACTGTAAAGTAAACATTCGTTTAAATCAAACATACGCATTCGCTACTGTATTTATTTTAAAACTAGCTTGCAAATTGCAATGTTGTTAATACTGAACGTTTATGCTTTACGACGTTGTGTTTTGAATTACTAGACTATTTACAGAAATAATTAAAACGTACTCGGCCCCACGTTTCAAGATAAACGGTGTTGTTATTCCTACGTGTATTATTTGTCGAAGCATAAAAGATTACTAACTTAAGAAACGTATTTCTTGAGTTTATTAAAGTTATTTCATATGGGATTTAAAGGTATGGTTTTTAGAGACAAATCTTTTAAAAATAAATTATATTTAATAACATCTTGATCTTGTACACTCATGCAATGCACTTAATACATTTTACTTTCATTTCTTGCTCCGTAGTTAAACACAAAAATGAGTATAATAAAGATACCGATCGCTACAAAGCAACCATATAATAAAAAACATCATAATGAATTCTCAGACAATTGTTATTCTGGAAACTGTATGAAAATTTTACGGAATTAAACAAGTTGTAAAAATAGCAATTCAATTGATTATTGCACACAAAAGGACTATAGTGACATTGAAAGGTGATATTTTCAGGTTAATAACAAATTTTTTTCTACTGACACTTTTCATAATGGATACGTTATAAGTTTTTAACCGTGTTTACCTTTTTCGTATGTACCGTGAGTATGTACATTTTCATCGAAAATTGGCGAATCCTAACGAAGGCCAAACCACTTCACTGTACAAACATCTGTATCTCCAGCAAACAATTTGTTTGCTTCAAACACCCTTATCCTTCGAAACTCACTTCAGTATCTACAACTACATATACGTCTGTTTAGGTTTTTAAATAATATATATACCTACCTATATCTATATGTTTTTAAACACACCAGACCTTCTTAATATTAATTTCAACATATCCTGTGTTGTATTTTTTCATAATGTCATTTATATAATACTTTAAATGTTATAATGGACGATAATATCTTGAATAATAGCGTTTTTATATTACTGCTATGTTTCATTTGACCTCGGAAACCTTTGAAAAGAAAACGGAGTTAATTTCTAAACGTGAATAATCTTGAAGCTATAATAATTCACCGATAGTGGTCAGTCATAGAAATCAATTTACATTTTGTTCGAGTGTTTACTGAAAACCTTTACACATAGTCACAGTTAGTTCATGTCTCAAAAATAAATATAATTTATGCGAGTGACTCTCGATACCTGAGTATGTGTTGAATTTATTATCTCGTAAAAACTGATAGGTCAACGCTCGTTTACAAATACAGAGGATAAATAGACAGAGGTGCGAACGTACGAAATTGTAACGATATTTGAGAATCTCAGCTTGCTCTTTGTAAATTGTGTATAATTTTATGTTGGAGTTTCTTTACTAGGTAGTTACACACACTCTAAGGAGGTGAATAGATAATTCTAACTGAAGTTGATATAAAATCTACGAATTCTTGCTATTTATTTTTATTACAATTGTTATTTATAAACTATCCTTAAATTCATTATTTCTAGCCCTTTATTTATTTTATGAATATTAGTCACAACTTTCTTTTAATTTTTAAGGTAAGGTAGCTATATTAAATAAACTTTTATATACAAGAAAGCGACCTAAAAGGAAGTGTTCATTAACCCGATCTAAATTCGGCCAAGGTCTGTGCTGTGACGACAGTTTTCCTTCGCAATTAATGCACAATCAAAATAACATGTACTTACTTTGCACATTCTATTAATAAACAATGCTATGCATCTGTTTAATGTTAAACATTGTCTGTAAAATAAACAGACGGACGCAATATTTTTTAAAGTTACTGGTGCTACCAACCAGCTAACACATCACCGATATACGTAATATTACTCAGTTTTAAAATAAAACGTTCAAATTTTATAAAGGGCGGACTAAAAAAATTGAAATTTAAAAAATATTTTAGTCCATATATATTCTTATCGGTTTTTATTGGTTATAGTAATTTGATTTAAAGTTTAAGGTATTTTTATTTCAATACATCTGGTTGATGTTTTTATGATTCAGATGGCCATAAGGATACGACTAAACGAATCATAAACTTTATCGTCGTGCGGGGAAAGTTATAAAACAGAGCAAGGCGATCGTCGAACCTGCGTCTAAAATCGGCCAAGGTCCCTGAGGTCGTCAACCCTTTAGAAACATTCCAGAGAAACCCATTCATCACATATTTTCTTAGTATTCCCATGAAAAACTTAGAAACTAATCAAGGTTAGATTTTTGGGCATTCCAAAAGTCCGATAAAAGATCCCACACGATGAAAGTAAAACGAATGGCAGGGAGTTTGTCGAACCGAGTCTAAATCCAGCCAAGGCCTCGTGGCTGAAGGGCACCACGTCCGACCGCAGTCTGCCGGCCGTTTACATCGGCGATAACAAAGGCTGTGCGCCTACCTCAATGACTCATTTGTGTAAACTTTCTTGCAAGGTGAAAAATTATCACCCATTGTAATATTTCACAATGTTGCAAAAATGACTGGTTATTTATCATATGAGCGAATTTTAGATTCGTTGTTTATTTGTATGTTGATTTATACATTTGAATGGTCCGTTAATAAACTTGATAATTAAATGATTCCCTACGGCGCTTCCCCGAACGACTTCCAAAACGTTGTGTTTACTCGACATATTTATGTCGTATCGACTTTGATTAACATCGGTTTAGAGACCACCCGATGTGTAACACGACATGTTCGAAATGCTCCAAAACCATTTAAATTAATTAAACTTGCACGAGTAAAATGAGATACAAATTTTGCGAATTAGCGAGAACCTCAGCAGGATTGTTTAAATCTTAATCAAAATGCAAAACGCTGATGAAACCGAGACGACGATGTGGAAGTGTCTATAACGAAAGTTATTAATGTAACAGAGTCTAGACTTGGTTTTGCTTGACTGAACCTAGATGTTATGGTGTTGCGGTGAGCTCCCGCGGCGTTCCCACAGCTTAAGCAAACAATTAGAAAAACGTATTTTTTTGTGTTAATTATTATTATTAGTTAGATAGAACGATCGCATGTTTAGCTCCACGAATATTATTTAAACGTAATAAAAACGTTAAAGCTAATTACTAAGTGGATAGATAAGACGAAAATGATATGAACAAAGGGCGTTAACCTCTTCGACCTGCCCCAACGCTCTCAGCGCTGATAAACTTCGTGCATTCTGTCGTCAAGTGCGGTCGAAAGTAAAAAAGAATTGTTTTACGCTCCGCGGACCCGTATCGTTCCCTCGATGACCTATATTCGCTCCCCCGGTACTTAGGGCTTACAGTGAGTGCCTGTGCCTGGACCTGACCTGCCTCAACTACGGCGTACTTGTGTATTGGCAACCTAAAATAAACAGGACGCATGTCAGCTGCTCTGTCCTACAGTGGTGTTACTTCTGCATTTATCGGTTTAATTATAATCATTAATGAATACTGTTTAGGAGCGCGCTCTTTATTGAGGAATCTTTATGTTTATTTTATTTTAATCACAATTGTGGATATTTCTTCTTCGTATCGTTAAATTCAGAATATTGCTTATGAAATATGAAAATTATAGTTAGGAATTTTAAATTGAACTTTTAGGAATCACGAAATTGACGCTAAAAATCTCACATTGAAATGAATGAAACTGTCAACTCAACTTCTATGTTCAAATTGTATTTTCTATTAGAAATCTAATAGAAAAATTGTAAAAAGAAATTAAATACAAGGTATAAAAGTATTATTATATTTATTCGACAATGCTCCACCGAGCCCCGAGGTATTCCAATAACAGCAATACACAAGCTGGAGTTGTATATGACAGGCACGACACCGCCTTGGCATTCATTATTGATTGGCAGTATGCGATGCATCGTCATATTGTTCGCAGGATCGATTCCTAGCGTCTCTGTCGCCCCCGCTTCTATTTTTACCGCTTCATTGCCTACTCCCCTCGCTGCTTGTTTCCTGCCTTTTATTAAACTATCTGTATGTTAATTAACAACGGCCTCGCCGCTCGCCGATGTTTACTTTTCTGTTAGCCTCTTCCTACGAATCGTTTATTTACTCTTTCAGTCACGCATTCCAAACTTTAAGCCGAGTTTCTCATATTGCTCCCAGCTGTTTATTCCTTTTTTACCAACGATCACCATTTACGAAACGTGCAATGCAGATATTCTTTTATTTTTCGACCTTTAACTATATTTAATTAGAGTTCCTACACGGCATCGTCGTTAAGTGAACCTACTCCCTTGTCGCGCCTTCCTTATCTATCTCGAACGTGCCTTTATTTTTGTCTCTTTCTACTTGGGCATCTGGTATACATAAACCTGCGTCTGTTTACGTTACGTCTACACATTGCATTAGTGTGCGTGTCTAGGGGTGCGTGCATGTGTAGCAAAGCGTTTTGTCTACAGCTGTTGTAGGTTTGTGGGGCTAAGCCACTATCGACTTCTCTAAATTTATGCTTCCTCATGACCTACGCCCTGACACTATAGAGCATGCATTAAAAGAGAGTTCTTTGTACTTGAAATTCTAAGCAGGGATTTGTCAAGTTAAATATTCATTCCATCAGGTCCCAAAAAATTTCATTGTTTTATTTCTTTTACATTTTACACTGTTTCGTGATTTTATTCAGAAATATCCATGAGAACTGTAATGGCGACTATGGCCAGGAAATTCTTAAATAATACGAAGGTTCGCGGTTGCTCATGTCGTGTGATTATTATCGCAATCTTCTAAGAGGAAAATAATGATGTCATTATCCACGTCTCTTTTGTCACGGATCGTGTGTACCGGAATGGTTTCTGTATTAACCCGTCTTGTGCACTTGCCTTCATCTTCACAACAAACAGCTGGCGAGAGGTCAATGACATGGCCTAGTGCAAATTGTATAGATACACATCGAATCAAGCAAAAAAGTCGGCTTTGTTGTATCCAAAAGCATTGCACCCAGAGAATTCCTCGAATCTAACCGCCATAAACCCTTGTGCAGTTTTGGGATTTCCTCTCACCGTTTGAAACATTTTAACTAAATTTTATCACACCGAAGGCTTATCGTTTTATTATAGAATACGGTGATATAGTGAATAGGATGTCGCTTGGCCTCATTCTCTCAATATGTTTCGAATAGTAAATCTATTTTTATAACATAGGCGTAACGCAAATTACAACATATACATTTTATCGCCGTAACACACGGAAGTCATTGTTTTTGGCACGTCAAATGCGTGATCACATAGCGTTAAATTCCATGTTCTTGATGCGCATACGCCGAAACGATTTTATTCCGATGACGTCACTGGCTCATGGGGTCGTTGATCGGGCCCTTACCTGCTTTTTTTATTGCATCCCTTGTGACGCAAGCAGACCCTTCAAACATAAAAACAGACACCGTGGTCCCTTCATTTACGTCAAACTAGCGGGGCCTCATTGCTGATAGTCCCCTCGCCAATGAAAATGACAATTATTATTGACGAGAGGTTGTTTTGTAGTTGGCAGTGTAATATCCGTGTTGATATTTTTTGCTCTGAGGCACATTTAAAATCGATTTCGGTTGAGCATACTTATGCGATATTTTAAGTGTTTATATTATTTGTTGAAGAATACATCGAATTAAATATATATTTCTATATCGTGTGCACAATAATAATTTAGAATTTAAGTATTTCAAATCCAAAAATCGTAGGAACATTCTGAAATTTTGATTCAGATTAATACTTCCTGCCGATAACAATAGATACAAATTCCTTGAACGCTAATTTTGGCAACCTCGTCCTACAGCCCTACTGATTGGCAACCGGGACCCCGTTGCGCAAGGCGGGTCGGCGATCCCGTACAATTGGGCCAACCAAAAATGTGTCAAGTTGAACTCGGGTCGTTCACCCTGTGTATTTACCTCTTCGGCGACATTGCCCCGTGACTCTTGAGAGGCGATGATTGTTATTTTTTTATATATAAAATTTACCATGGTAAAATATTATTGGGGAACCTTATTAAGACACTAAACATTCAATGCCGGTTTACGAAAATTTTCACGTGTTAATTTTATTTATGCTATAAAAGACCCTCAGTATCCTAAATTGTTTTGGTACTAATGGTACTAATATTAATAACTATACATTACCTAAATAATAATTATCGTTGAGTGTACTATATTCTTGTTAGTTGGTTAATAAAGAAAAATAGAGAAATAATAAATGGATTGACTATCTATGCCATATCAGCGATAAATACGCACACAAATGCAATGCACACAGAGCAAATGTTTCAACTGCAATTGTCAGTGAAAACAACTTTTATTTACTATACCTACCTTCCATTAAATATGAGTTAACATGAGTTAAACCTTCCGCTATATTATACTTTATTTCTAATTTAACGAAGGCAAAACCGCCAATTAGTTACCGAAGTAATCCATAACAAGTCTTAATTAGACCTCGAATACATACCTCCGTTCGAAACATAACTTCATAAGGCATAAAAAAGGTATCATGACTACGTATATTATAAGCACAAAAAATTCACTCGCAGAAGCGAACCTTATTCAATTTCAATAACAAGTCTGCGCTGGAGTCGGTCGCGTTCACTGTTTCAACCAACGTTTCAACATAAAATAGTCAGGTACTTATTATTCACGAGCTGTTGCCTTCAAGTAGAAAAGAAATAATTGTAATGGTGTCTACGTGAGAAATAAATAATTCATGGAGATCTTTTGAAAAATATCATGGTCGGTCGGCGCAAGCGCATTATACTTGTAGATTGCCGTATATAAGTTACTACGTCGGTGTCACTCTGGGCGTTTAACGTCTTTATAAGGTTAAAACTATTAAGCAAATTTGTTTAAATGATCACTATAAATAAAAGGTTACATTCGCATATTAATACTTCAGATAAAAAAAATCCCTAATATTATAAATGTGACTGTAACTCTGTCTGTCTATCTGTCTCTTTTCACGGAGCAATTTGGACCTGTGGAACTACACAATCACGGAAACTAAAAGTAAAGTTAGTTAGTTAGTAAAGTACAAAAAAATCCTCAATCACTTTTGTAATGTAAATTTCAAAATCTGTTTCTAGTTTAGAAAACCATCTTATTATCCATCTTACACTTTTATTCACAAAATTGTTCTTAAAGCTACAAAAACATATTCGAAAACAAAAGACGAGATAAAATGTAGTTATGTGTCCATACATTTTACACAGAACACAAATAAAAAACCAGTTCTCTATACTGTCATCGCTCGATAATAATTACTTTTTTATAGAGTTCATTTTCAATTCATATAGCTTTTGTTGCTTCATGCTCTATGCGAACACAATGCATCATAGATGTAAAGATAGCACACGTCGCCCATAGCAACGCGTATCTATAAAGGTTGGGGATAGTGCCCTATTTGGCTCACCCACAAATTCTCTCGTTGGAAATCCCCCGGTGCACCTTTTTTTTATGAGCGACAGCTACACATTATAAATTGCTGCATGTGTTTATCGGTGTCTGCAGCGTAAATTAAACATTTTTCTAAAGCTGTAAACTTTGAAACCGAAATTCTCAATCCCAACTTCAATTTAAGTAATGGCTTTAGTCGTCTGCCAAACCCCTAAAACATTCTCGACATAATATCGGGGAATATCTCCAGAAATCCTTAAGCACTTTACTTATATTAGGTGAGTTTCGCGGCGTCTCAATTTGTATCAAGCGCATACCTAGCTTAAAGTTTCTCATTTAGTAGAAAAATCCGAGAAAGCTTATACACCCAAGTGAAACTGTTTTGTTCAGTTAATATATTTTAAATCTTCTCAAACATCATCAACATACAAGTACTTTAACCAAAAGCAAAAATACCAACGAAAAGTAGAAAAAAAATAGATATAGTAACAAAAGAAATCGTTTCATTGCGATGTTTACTCATAAAGGTATATTAAGCCAAGTGTTAAAAATAAGATCTAAACATTCTTTGATCACGCTTTATGTTGCATGCCATACGAGAAGAATAAAGAATAGGGCTTACAAAAAACTAATCTAAAATGCGACGCGGCCTGCACGGAGGATAACAAAACAAAGCTTATGCAACATCCTGCTATGTAATCGTACGGCAGAGGGGTAGATATAAAACTTGTGAACTGAGCTCGCATTTAGTCTGCTGTGGCCTTGATTTTTTCCAATTCGACGCTTTGGCCTCGAGCAGGCAGGTGATTAGGTTACATAAACTAAGTCCTTCCCCACTTCCTGCTGGCGCGCTTTGCAGTTGTCGGAGGTTTCTAAGAAAAAGCCGAATTCGCAGCCCGCCCCTATTGTTTTGTTCGTGTTGCTTTTCCAGTTTCGCCTCCTTAGGCTTCTCGTTCACGACGCGGGTTTTTTACGCAACTACATTTCATTTTCCTCCTTTCCTGATGAATCATTAGTGTTGCATGCAATTATATTTTATTAATGATAGATATTGTACTGTTTAGTTCTCGAAGTGATGACAAAATATACACTCGTAGGTATGAACGCTGTAATAAAAGCTGTTTAAGATAAAATGGTGTTATTAAAGGTAAAAAGAATATTCTACAACTGTGTTACCACATAACATGCTTTATGCTTCAACTTTAGAGCCCGTCACGATTGTAAAAATTGTATCATACCATCGAAAGCCATTAAAAACTGTTGATAAATAAAAGAAATAGTAATGTAATGGGCGCGCTGCCTTACGGGTGTGGTGGAAACCAGAACCAAACTGGTTTGGCCGCACGCGATCCGGCTCCAAGCGAGGAACATGCAACGAATAAAAAGAAACCTAAATGCAGCTCTAGGAAACGCTGACCTTGGACGCAACAAGCATGGCACCTGGCGTTTTTATGTCCTTCAAATTTGCGCGCCTATATTTGTTACAATTTGGCTGTTAAAAATGTTCCTTACATAACATTACAGAAACGTCCTTTCAATCTCGAATGTATCCTTTATTCAGTTTGAATTGTCAATGATTACGTGGGATAAGTGTGGCATTTGTGTGTACAGTGTGACAGTAACGCGCTTTCAAAGCCGGTATGTCGGTCGTAGAGATGGTTGCGTAACCGGTGTGGAGTCGCGAAGAAAGTGAATGCAGCATTACGAGGTCGCCTAGAAAGTTGCCGCCCCACCCGTTCACTGTCTGTGTCACATCACTATTTACACTGTTCTTCTCGGACTCAGTCAGTCTTATAGGAATGATATCTAGAACAAGGATTTTATCTTGCGTCTAGCCATGATGCAAAGGTATTTTGATTTCAATGAATTACAGTTAAATTAGTCTTAATCCTTAAAACGTAAACATCACGCAATGTTTGCGTTCAACCGTTTTAGAATGACTCTACAATTCCAAGAATGAAACTAATTTTATACCTAACCCAAATCGGTTCGGAACTATAAATATGTTGCATAATAAGATATTCAAGCCAGAATCTTTAGACGCATTAAAGAATTCCAAAGAGTGCACAAAAAGTTACACGTGCCACTCGGCTCAATCGCTCAGGGCTATTGAAATTTTGGCCATGGCCGGCTTGGCTTGCATATAATAGGACATCAATTCCGCCTGACAGTGTGGAATTAAAAGGTGGAATTAGTTTTATTTTTAATCTTAATTCATCAATATCTTAGAAACGTGTTTTGGTTCGGACATGTAACATTTTTAAGTCAGAATAGCGAGTGAATATAATGAATAAATTGAGTTGATACTTGAATTTTTATATATTTATTTTTAGTTCGCTTAATATGTAGAAAACGAAAAAAATGTAATGACAAATTAAGACATTGAATAACTGAAGGATTTATATGATTCCTCGAATGGTCATAGTATCTATGTAAATGTACTTCATTTTTAGAAAGTGCTATGCTAAGCTGAAGTATTGGAAATTCAGGATTTGAAGATTTCGATATAAATTGAATTATTTGCATATAAAGACTTTCAATCAATTGTTGGAATTTGTTTGATTTTGAGATTAAGTTGAGATTCTGGTAATTTGCATCCATTACTGATACCACACATTCATAGTTGAAAATAAAAGAAATGGTTGAAATTAACAAAACATTTGATCCCCATTTTGATTTAAATACTATAATAGACATAAATTAATATAATTTTGTTTTTCTGAACATGCTTTAATACCTCAAAGTATTTGGTCCTTGGTGGTGGCGATTACTTTTCGTATAAAATATCGTATAAATGCATACCTCACACAGTATATTTCCACATGTATGGTAAGTGAGCATTCCTCTGAAATTGCTTCCATACATCGTTTATGTTCTCAAGTGCTAGACTAGAGCCAGGAAGGCGACGTTATCTGTCAAGTCTCACATCAAGTGTCCCGCTTATCTCCCCACATGTTTGATCAGGTGCCTGTGAAGACGACTAATATAAACTTCATGTACATCGCCAAGGCCTCCATACTATTTGACCATGAAAATTCGATCCTGTTACGCTCATATCAAATTATATAATACGGCTTCTGATGAATTTTTTTCAAGATATCGTATGGCTATCTAAAACCAACAAATATATTCCAAAGTTTGAAATTATCTGTATAAGCTGAAAAGGGGTTTATTTTTTAGATGAGTATAAAAACGACACATTAATTCAAACCAATGCTAAAAGTATACTAATCGGCTTAATTCTTGGTTTAGGCGTGAAATTAAAATGTCGGATTTGACTTGGCATTAAAAAACTCCATCGTCGTTTGACTATTATTTATTTTATAAGTTATGTCACGAATTGTGGATTTTCACGTAACCTTTATAAATAATTTACTTTATTCTTGATATATAAATAAACTCTGCCGATTGCGTCACATTGTCTTAACTTTTCGTACAATAAAAATAACGAGCAAAATTGGCAGCCTTTTAAACCATATTTTCGTAACGTACAAATTCATTTGCGTTGAATAACATCCAATGCTAGTTTTCTCGTGTTTTTATTTCAGATTCGACAAATGGTCATGACATACTCAAATATGAGCTCAGAGCGTTAATAAATCATCGTAAGGGGCCTGCTATAGTTGTTCCGGTTCTAAATCGCGCTAAATCATCAGAGACGTGTCGTTCACATACATACCTAATTATGTATTTATATGTGGTTATCAGTGTTTGCGTCGTCAATGTCACTGAGTTGCTTGGAGGGCAACGGACGCGATATCTGTAAACAACACGATTCGTAGTACATTATAATATATCGTATCACATTCACAGTGATATTTTTATCGGTTGATATTATATAAAGCGGTTACGTTTCTTTCTTTTATTTTTTTTTTTTCATCACATTATACAATGGTACATTATTTTACGTTTTATAAAATCGTGTGTTTTACGTGTTTTTATATAATAATACGAAAGCATTTCTTCTGAGATATGTGGTGATCAATTACAATTAAGCATAATTGATTCTGCATCTATAATTTACAAGCCGTGGCAAAAAGCACAGCAGATCTTGATAGATACTATTGATAAAACGGGTATTATAATTCATTGCCCTTGGCTCTTATCTCAATTCCGTCTACAAAACAATATACAATACATTAATAGTTCTGTATAGAATTTATAATTTACTGCTCCATTATTATGAACTAACTGACGAAATGAACGATCTGTTTTTTAATTATATAAGAATAACTTTTTATTTATACATTTAATGGCAACATTGTTAATAGTTTTTTTTTTGTTTATAAATAATAATCAATAATATAATGATATAAATACAATAAAATTCGTTCGTCAATATATATTATATTTATATGATTTATATGAAACTTGATAATGTTCATGTTTTGCAAATAAATTTATTTCATGTGATTTTATTACGTTCTATCATAAATCATAAATAATTTAATGAATACACCCATTAAAGGGATATACTAGATAACTTTATTATTGTTGCAATGGGTATTGTATTTTTTTTATAGAAATTTTTAATGTCATTTTCGTTTAAAATTATGAATCATTTGTTTATAACGTTAGAAATAAGTTGATTTCTGTAAATATAATTATTATAATACGATTGGGTACAGCGCAGTGTTTTTAAAATTATTGCTCTGAATAATAAATGTTTGAAACAAAAAGAAAAGTTATCATGGTATTGGCTGATAAGAACAGATTATGTTTTTATTACCGTCTTGTGTATCTGACCTCATTCTGCAAATATATGTGGATCGCTACTGAAAAAATATCATGTACATAAGATATGAATGTTAATTATGGAATCAATGAAAAAACCTGATTGTTCTTGTATGTTCACCAAGTATTCTGTAGGTGTTTGTTTAAAGAATACCAACCAACTATTCTTTAGGGTTCCGTAGTCCATATCCTCTGTAACCAGGTTGTATCATGAACTTTGATAGATAAGCGATTGAAATTTTCGATTATGTGTTTCTGTTGCCTATATAACAACAAATGATAAAATAATTAAGGTTAAGCAACAGTTAGCACGGTTATAAATTGGATGGATGACCGATCAGTTTCAGTATTGCAATTGCTCTTTGCAGTTATTTTTACTGAATCCTTAATGTCCGACTTGCACTTGATCAATTGTATTTATCAAAACTTTATAGTATATATATCTTTAAATTATAAAGCAAATAAAAATAAAAACAACGTAAAAGAAATCTCGGAAAACCAAGTAGACCATTTAAACAAACTTTTGCACACAGCATTCAGCTATGCTTCTTTTAGAAGTACTTTTAAATCATAATAAACCTAGTTAAATACCATTTTACTAGGTTTTATTACCTACACATATTAAGTCCATATTCCATTATTTCATTTAATTTTCAATTTTACAAATATGGAGTAGTAGACAGCTCCTAGTAAGTTTAAGAAAAAACCTGTGTTAGGGGGACCCGCTCTTTCTTAACTTAAAGTATTTTAACTAGGTACATGAAAATTTTAATAAACCCTTTATAACTAAGTATTAATAGTTGTGGAGTGAACGAATGTGTGTGTTAGTGTGTGTTAAGATATCTTCCTTCCCCCAGTAAATCATTGACACTTGGTTGGTGTACACAAGATGATGTAGTAAAAACAATGGGACGACAAACAATTTCCCTGCATGCAAATCTATCTTTAGAAGCAGGTGCTTCAAAAAAATAAGGTAGTCTGTAGACTTTAGACCACGTGCCGCGGTGGCCCGAGACGAAACCGTGGTACTAGGTCATGGCGTATACTTGCACAATCTTGGTTTTTCTTGCCAAGATGAACAGTCACGGCATCTGATATTTCCATTTTTACTACAAAGTATTTTTTAGACTTGATATTATTCCGTTTGATATTAAAAATCATGAATCGTCAAAACGAAGATTATTTTATATTACTTCTAGCTTTCTGTTACCGTTTCAAAACCTATGATTTGGCCTCTCTTACGTTTCATATTTGTACCAAATTTCTTGCGAAGCGGTTCCGTATTTTAGGCGTGAAGAAGAGACGGACAGACAGAGTTATTATCGCATTTATAA
This sequence comes from Zerene cesonia, assembly GCF_012273895.1. Lineage (NCBI taxonomy): Eukaryota > Metazoa > Arthropoda > Insecta > Lepidoptera > Pieridae > Zerene > Zerene cesonia. The sequence goes on along the minus strand of NC_052121.1, from coordinate 4,275,593 downwards.
CATTAGCAGATAGTTACATAAAAAAATTTAATACAAATTTCTGAATTTCATATCAGAGAGATATATAGTCTGAGGAATTCATTAGAATGAACGTTATAATAACGTCTTCTATAACGTATCCTAAAACATCTATTCCGCGTGACTCACTAAAAAAAGATGCTAATGAACTGTATAAAAACAAATTTTCCTAATGTTTTCGCTGTCAATTTAAAGCTTATGAAATATCTATCTATACAAATTTACTACAAAAAATTTATATTCATTTAAACTGCACAAACTGTTAACCTGAACACACTTTATTAATATCAGTTTCCATAGCAACCTTCTATGGTGCCATCGTCATTTTAATTTAGTCTTACATTTTTTATAACATAACTTTATGGTTAGTCAAGTCAGTAACCAATTAACAAAGTAGATTGCTGCGTGAAGTCATTTTGTCATAAATTTTAAAGCATGTAATATAAAATATACACACAATCAAGCACTATTTTATGTCACATATAATAAAGACATCTAGCTTAACTACCTCTGTTTAATAAAAATAAAGAAAACTCAAAGTCTATTGCATTTCAAAGTATAATAAACACGAAACAATACGAATTATATATTGACATTGAGAATAAGATTAAGTATGTTTGAATTACGATCCCTAATATAATTACGCCTGTAAAAATTTAATTATAAATATTTAATGTTAAAGGTGTGCATTCAATATATTCATTATCAGCATTTGTTCGAGACAAAGTGCATCAACCTGTTGTAGGACAGGTCCTCTGAGATCATTTAAAATATTCCAAGTGACCGCAACTCGTTTTGTTTTCTTGGGAACGTTTTTTATGTTTTAAAAAGAAAAGCCTTTATACTGACTTATAGAAACCACTATTAAATGTGTTGTTCGTATAATCATGGTTATTTGATCTTAATTGAAAGAGGTAACGAGAATTTAGTAGGTCCTTCTGATTATATCTCATTGTCATTATAAAACGAATAAATGAATTTTAAAAACTGTTGTACGCTAAGATTGTTGTTAAATCAAATATATAATTGATGTAACTACATATAATTTGATTAATTCCCGATTCGTTTATTTATCGCACATCATCATGATACAATAAGTATACTACAACGTGCATTTAATCGTTATTTTGATAAATAGCGCAGAACACGGAATTTTTTTTAATATTTTAACGGCACCTCGGTTCCTCTGTCTAGGGGCTAACCGTTAATCGGTTTGCAAATAAAATGAATGTCATGTACATTAATATCCCTGGATGTGTTCACACATAAGTGTAACAGCGACCAACACGTTACATTGTTAACAAATATAAAGTTGTTTCCGATAATCGTGACGCAAATCGTAACTTAATATTCGTAACGTATTTATTGTACAGCGTACGTTCTTATTGGTTTTTTTATTGGATGGAACGTGTTGTGATATATTTGCCTTTTTAATAATCAAAAACATATTCCAATACACGTCCTTCGCGGAAAAGTAATCAACAAATTATCATAACAAAAGTATTTAAATTCGTATATTCGATTGCTTGAAATAGATATAAGATTAAGCTTGTACCAATGTAATGGGACATAACCTTGGTAGCATATACGCAGTTACATATTATTTTTTTGTGTAAAAACGTATAAACCACTATAAAATCGTGCAAAAATGCACCTTAAATAACGTTTAAATAGTAAAATTGATACGCGACGTTGTAACAGACATCCAGTGTTGCTATTATGAATTCCATACAGGTGGTAGGGGCGGCGCAGGTGTCGCATTGTTACTTGCATGCTATGACCTTTGCATAAGAATACAGTTGTTATTCTGTTTCAAGAGTTTAGCGTATAATCGCTGTTCTAATTCTTATTTCAATTTAATTATTCCTGTTATTTCATTCAGGGATACAATAGGAACCGTATTAATGCATTGATAATGAATGATACAGCAGAAGAATTGACTAATTCTATTTAGTACAATATATATGATGAGTTTTCATCGGCTGATGTAGTGAAAAATTCATGTAATTAAACTCATATCCCCATATCATTTAGAGACGAAGGAGGCTGTAATATAATGATTATTTAATTCTATTGCTATTCTAACACAATACTACAATTAATATTTTGTCATTGTAAATGTTAAGTAAAAACCTCTAATCGCCCACAGCCTCACTACCCAATTTGTTTTGCGGCTAGCGACTCATTGTATGCAGTTTTTTGCTAGGCGCGATTTTAGTGAGTAACGTATCTTATGCTGATCGAAAGCCGAAAAAAACGCCATCAGAATAAATTGAATCACGTACATCACTTTTTGTGATGAGACAATATTGATTATGTGGCTATTATTCTTACGTTGCGGATTTTAATTTGTGGTAAATAATACGTGATCTGAGTGCGGTGCGGGCGTCGCCTATTTCGGTTATGTTATTGTTGTGGATGAGTGGGAGGATTGTTCGAGAGATTAATATAATATGCTTCTATATGCTAAGACTATAATCTAAGTAAGATTATGATTTCGCATTATAAACACTGAGCATTTTATACGTAAACTTACTAAGCTTCAAATCGTGCATCGTCATTTGGATATGAACATTTTGGAAAACAAATTAGATTTTTAGAATATTAATGAAGGAAGAGCAAAAAACCTATATTCGAAAATATATAACAATACAATTTACCGTGTCGTAAGGTTCATTTTGCCGTTTCGCTTCAACTCACTCATAAACTCGATACAGCTTGCACGCACATAGCGAAGCAATCATACTTTGAAGCTTTGAAATGTTCTATAAATTTATTAGCAACAGAACGGCGAACAGTGTAAAATTGAGAGCGTTTATCTGATTCCAGCGATGTGCTCGAGATAGCGGTAAGTGGACCAAGGGCGGTGATAATGCAAGGTTGCCCTACAATGCAGACATACAACGCTATCAAACGCCATTCGCGCGGTTCATGATAGATTCAGTTGAACGGTATTCCAACTACGATTTTGTTTTATCGAGGCAATAACAGAAGCTTTCTTTGTAACAACTTAGTACGTGAATTGGACAGTTTGGGTGTCTGTAAGACTGGCAATTATATAACCAATATGTTCGTTCAAAAAGTCTTAACATGTGTACTATCAAATCCACTATTCGTTTGTTTGATATGAGTTAGTGAAGCTACGTTTAGGTGAACGAAATAAAAAAAAGGTGTGTGTGCGATTCACACACGATAGAAGTGAAACTTCAGTAAATCGACAAAAGAATGAGATGAATATATATAAAATATAAAATAGTATGTATATTTCCGTCTCATTCTTTGCCGGCTTCATTCTACACATTTTTGTATTTGTGTCTCTTACCTGTCGTTTTTCCGTTGCATCAGGTTTGAAATCACAACGATTCTAAAGAAGTTTCACTTCAAAAACATACGTTTAGCAAAATGTCATGAATCAATTGAAAACCACCGAACGTCGACATGTTCAAATTTTCTACATCTACATATATATGAAATTCAAAGATAAATAGAAAATATTGTAATACAAGGTAATATAGAAAATATTATACAATAATACAGTTATAATACAGTTGTGTGCCCAAAATAGGCTTTATATTACTTTTTACTCAAAATTGATTTTATAATACTAAATACATAATTAAAGAAACAGTAAGAAGTGGGATATCATAAGATAATTAATTAAATCGTAATTAATTATCAAATCTAAAAATTGATTAACCTTCATAAATCATAAAATAATTTAAGGAAACACACTTGATCGTTATAATTTGCACGACTACTATATTGCTTTAATAACACTAGACCACATGTAATACCTAATTGTGGCTGTTATTACATGTGTGGAGTATTTCAAACACAGACACGTATGTTAGACACTTCCTTAATATAAAACGGATGAACCAAACGTGCGTTCCTTTTTTGTAACAACACATGCTGGGGAGCTTCAATGTCTTCTTAACCGTAAATTTATTTGAAGAGATCCGATAAATACATTCATGTATATACGTCGTGTGTTCTTTTAAATTTGAAATTATTTGCTTCTAATTTGCAAGCATTCTTTTTAAAAAGACTACAAGGGCTAGGAAGCGGCACGCACATATTTATATAATTAACGAATCAACGAAATCGGCAGGTTCTGTCGATACACAGGGCCGCATGCACACATGCGTGTATACATGCCTATCATTCGAAATAATAAACATGCCTATCATTAGAAATAATAATTATGTTATTTGCTAAAAAGGAAACTCTTTTAAATCTTTGTTGTTAAAAATAATTTGACAAAATACCATGATGATGGCTCATATAATGTTAGATGCTTTAATTGATACATAAAATGTTTATAAAAAGTTTGTAGCACTATGTTTTCCAGACACTACCAAATTATCATACATATTCTGCTTTTTATCATGCAGTCATGCGTAGCTCATGTAGTCCCCTTAAGAATTTATCATATCACGATCATAAATCAATGCAAAATCATCACACTTAATATGATAACATTAAACGGATCACTGGCGGTTAATCCGAGCAACCTAAAACTAGAAGGCCGAACGATAACAGCGAATGCATTGTTTTCAATTTATAAAGGTCACCACTGATAAACGTATCACGACCTCGTGATTCGTGAATATGGAAGAAACGGGTCAATATAAATTTAACAAATTATAAATTTATCATTGTAGCAGCTCGTGTCATCTGAAACATATTCCGTCAAGTTCACTCAGTAAATATGTCGCCGACAAAGCTCAAGGTTGACCGCTGAGATAAACGCGATAACTTTAGGGTTACAGGCTTTATGATGCATCGAGGAAACGCGACGGTGAAGATTTATCTTAAAATGTTTACTCGAGATGTCTAGACGGGATTGTAGTTAAGACATCTGTTAGTTTTCGGAAATGCTAAGCTTGCGTTTAAATGCACTTTGTGCCTACATGTGAATCGACGAGAGTCGGATTAATTCCCTTAGGAATTAATAAAGCGAATAGCTCTGCAAATAGCGGGGCGTATAGCGACTTGATAGAATAATATGCTATCTGTAGCCTTGTCCCCGTTCGGCGACCCACTTGCATGTCCTGGAGGATGCTCTTTTACTAGCACACTTCTGAACCAATTACACGAGTTTAAACTATGAGAAAATAAATGCAATCCCACTTCGCATCTAATGAGATGCGTATTTTTTCTCTTTTCTACAGTACCCTGTCTTCGTGATAGATACATAGATTCTAGATAAGCATTGAATGATTTAAATAAAATAAATGCGTTTCTAAAATGAGGACTTTAAAAATAACATGCCATTTCGGCTAATGATTCTCATAGTCAAATACTACGAAGAGATGTTGATTATATAATAGCAAGTAAATATAAATAGGACTAAGTGACGCACGTTGCAGTGGATGCACACGCTCTGAGTCAGGCGCGGTCGACCAGGTCAAGGCTATGCTGGAGTGTGCCCTGATTTGATGACCTGCTTCCGAACTCCCAATTGGACCGTCAACCGTTGTTGTTCACATTAAATACTTTAATAATCCTTACACTGCAATTATGAATTGTTATGTTGGGTAAGCAAATTTTGTAGTGTCGCAATTGTTATTTCACTGAACAACTAAATGTTATAAATGCGACTTGCAATTATGATGCCAAAAAGAAATATGTATATGATCTAAGGTGATTTAAGGAGTTTCGAGTTGTAATTACATTATTAAACAATAAAAAATAAGTACTCGATTCAGTGAATGGTCGATGATCGCTGGTCTGAATCTTAAACCTATATTAAGAATTAATTGTACAATGGTTTTTTGGTCGGAGACACGTCTGTACCTGCCGTGACTGTACCTCATCAAATCCCCGATCTTTCACGCATTTTATAGAAGATTAAAAACTTCGTCTCGGTATGTATTACGCAACGCTCGACTCACGACGAGCACTGCCTTCGAGCACTGCCTTATCGTGTTTCAAGGGCAGTTCATCGATGTGCACTGTTCTGTGTGCAGGACGACGTAGCGCCTACATTGTGTGCCATACGTGCTGTCATGCATTCCAAAGATAACGTTAATGTTCTCTTGGGCTCTAGTTAAAAACGATATTTTACTGCGCACGTACAAAGTAAGGTCAAACCATTTTGTTACAAAGTAATGGTGCACAATATGCTCGAAATAACTTATTTTACGAGCATTTTATAGCAATAGGACTTATTGGTAAAAAAAAACTTATTTAAACCGGCTCTGGAACTAAATTACTGTGTGAATGTTAAGACTAAAATACTTTTGCGAAACTGTTCAAACGGCCACATAAAATAGATTTACAGTCGCGGAAATACAATAAAATAACTAGAAATAGATATTGGAGAACAGCGACCAACAAAATACAGAGTCAGTTGGTTGATTGATAGATGTCGAGGCTTAATCACTTCCGACGAACCGGGAATGTGATCTATTTTCTAAACACTAACACAACAATATTTTTTTAGCATTATAGTCTTAAATAAAATATATTTCCCATCAAACACTGGAATCAATTTAGACGATAATTAATTCACTTGGTTGTAAGACAGGATCATGAGTATACTATGTTTTCTAGACTTAATTAAAAATATCCGTTACAGCCAGTTATGTTTAATCAATGAGCACATGTCAGTTAATGGCGTTAACTTTTAAAATGATAGAGCAGAGGTGAACTTGCAAGGATAAAAAACAGCAGATGCAATTACAGTACACGGACTGTTGAAATGTCAAGCATATTCAAGCAAGTCGATAAAAATACCTCTGCTAGAACGGATACTTGACTAACATTAGTTAGAACACGTCCTATCATTGCCAGGTGTCCTGTAACCGTAACCACATGTTAATTTATTAAGTCGATTAGCATTACAGAAGCAAAATTTAATGGCGGTCTTGTTGCAAATTATCTGCAATCGAAAAACGAAACCAAGAGATTCATTTCACGGTCATCATTTATATCTTGATACAATGTGATGGGATCGATTGTCGGAAATGATTTACAAGACTTGATTAAAGGGCAGAATAAAACCTCGATGCGGAAAGCGGCGTCGGGGTACGTAATTAAATTACAAGATTATCCATTCCATTTTAATAATAAGTAATTGCACGTCATTAGTCGGTGAACAATATAAATTGAACTCGTTACTCATTACAGTTTAATATCAGGATGCTAGTAAAAATTCAATATTATTATATACGTCTAAACTATTACGTATGAGTACATTTAAATTCTATTCTACTCAAGAGTTCCATTTTACTTCTTGTAAATTTAACTTTCTATTCTTTCATGTATATTTCCCAAATTGGTCAAGTCAACTGACGTTCTCCTTTTTTACTTTCTTTGCCATTGCTAATCTGTTAAATCTATTTCAAAGAGGTATTTTTGAAATTGAAATTTGAAACTTCATTCCTGCGTACAGTAGGAAATGCCAAGTCGGAATAGTTTCACGAGAGGTGGTAGTAAAATTCTCGCATTATACTCGTGTTGGTAGTTTATACAAGTGCTCTTATTGGCAATGTGAGCTTGCAGCAAAGCGACTTTTATTCCTAGCGTGAACAATGGCCGAGACGTTAATGCAGCCGGTTTTGTTACTCTCAGTGCGATCACAGCTACGAGTTACGACGCTATAAATTCAATATACTAAGACGTGCCCGTGACCTGCGAGGCGTTCGTCTTGCTTCGCCGGTCTAAGTAATACGATCTATGTATTTACATTGAGCTATTTTTACACTGCGTCCTAAGGTAGCGTCAAGTCAACCTCTTCTAGGCTTCGTTCTCGTTCATGATTCGGATCGTTATCCTTATTAAGTTTGTGCATAAAATTTATCTTTAAATGCTTTATTATTCTTATAAAGTAAATTAGTTGGATGTGGAAAGGTCTAAAACCCAGCCTAGAGCCTTGGCAATTGTCCAGCATTGCAACTAGGACACACGTTCGTAGGTGTCAGTTGAGAACGAAGAAACCGTTGTTGGCAGTCTCCTTAATAGGTTATGCGGAATTCGCACTAGTAGCAACAGCCAGTGTATGATAAATATTTGATGAATACACGAAGAAGGAAGGTAAACGTACCGATCCTGGCGATTTTTAAAATTATTTTCAAGGCAACGTCGTATTAGCACATGTGTCATGCTCATCGCGTTCAATTATTGTGCAAATAAAATCACGAGCAATTCAATGTTAAGTGAAAATTTTATGTGCATTAGGCGCTGGAATAAATTCCAACGAACAGTCTTCATATTTCAACTCATAAGGAAACTTTGATTTAGATTATTTTTTATGAGCTCCGTCTTGAAATTATACTGTTAATGTGATTACGTATATTTATACTCAATATTTAATATGTCATCGTCATGTGTGTTTCAATTTAAAATAGACCTTCGATACACCTTCAAATGTAATAGCATATTGGTGCTTATTAGCCTTGACCATGACTAGCAATTAGATAGAATTATCTTCAATTTATCCCACTACTAATGTGCCTCCCAGCGGTCTGACATAATGTTCAACTTGGCATGCAATTATTCTGCACTTGCGAATTAGACCTTGCACACTATGCCTTTGCAGGGTTACATTAAGTTATTGTTCTTAGATAACAACTATGAATGATTATGTCCCGAGGCTCAAATATGACTTCATTTATCACATGCCAATTGTATACCATCTGGACGCCGAATTTTCGTTCTAAATTAAAACTATGATCTGGTTACAGCCCACATGTTTTATTTAAAATAAATATACATCATTATTTTGTCTAATTGCGAAATTGGCAAAGGTTGTGGGAGACGACACAGGCTGTCAATCTTTTTCTATAAAAAAAACTGCAGATCTTATCTTTTGGCAAAATTTTCTTCCGAGCTGGAGTCAACGGCTTCTGTGACAGCCGACACGGACCATGCCAGAGAAATTAATAGATACACCATTTTAAGCGTTTAGAAAAAAATAAATGTTTATATACTTATTGTTCCGCCTTGATTTAGAAAAATCGCTTCACTCCTACACGAATGTCGCTTTTTAATGTTTTAGTTTTGTAATCTCCTTTTAATAAATTAGAGTGCGATCAACTCTTTGATTATTATCGTTATTACTCGTTTTAATTTTGTCTTAAATTTTCTTATTACAGTTATTTTCTCTAAAATGTTTTAGAACATTTTCATTGTAATATAAGAAAACAAGGTTACGATTATTTTGTGGTAATTAATATTGCATAAATTTAGTTAAAAGTTTTTGTAACGTTGCGTGCATTCTTTGTCGGAATTTCTGATAAAATAAAACAAAAAGCTCTACTGGATTTCTTTGCCCTTTGTAAATTACTAAGAACTTGTCAAACCAGTAGCGCTTTATTACAGTGTTATTTTGTTAGGACTACAATTAAGGATGACTTATAACTAAAATTTAAAAAATGATTACTTATACGTTAAAACTGAAGTGTAAAGGCTTCGGAGGATCAAGAGCATATGTAAACAAAAAGGGAAGATAGTCTGAATGATGAATAAAACTGCATAGAAACAAACCGTCCCAATTACACTAACATATAGTTGTGTCATCGTTACCCTACACACTACAGTGAGGACAATGCATTACGCAACCGATGCATTTTATCCATCTGTATGTCACTCACGCGCGCCGCACAACGGTCGACGCATCAATGTATTGCTTTGACCTATTTGAGTCTAGTGAATACAATTTGAATAGTAGAAAATGGATTTATTTTATCCGTGCAAATATATTTTATATCTGTTATTGCATTTGAGGTTAACTTATTTTTACAGCTTTGTTTCTGCTGTGTGTAACATTAAATAATTACTTTTTGACGCATTTAATATCGATTCCTTAGTATATTTTCTCTTAATTTCCGGATGCCTGAAGCACGTCTGTTTTTACAGCCGCTCAATAAAGTCCCAAAGTAAACATGTAACCGAAAACAAACATCGCATCTTCGCATCGTTGTCATACAAAAATAACTCACTTTCGCAGGGACACTCGTAAATACACTCATAACCTGTAAGTACATTGCCAGTAGGTCCAATTACTGTTTTCTTGACTTGGTCCGTGATTAATGTTTTAAAAAGTAACGCTTTAATGCATCATATCTTGTCAAGCAAAACAATTGACTCAAAGAAAAAGAAATTCCCTTATATATATAAAAAATAAATCAACAAGACAACGATGCTATATTTTCCCAAGGCCTAGAATATTGTTTTAGCTCGCGGCGAACCTTGATTGCCCAGTGCAATATCATTGTGAGTGCGGACTCAATAGTTCTATCACGTAAATCATACGGTTGGAAACACGAACCTGTATCATACTCACTACCCCAGATCGTGATACAAGAATGGCCATTAGCTCGTGTGGAACAGAGCTCATATTCCTAGAGCACTATGACTGAGATACGGCAAATATTGTTTGCTAGTTGAGTGTAAGTCGATGCGCTTGCAGGCGAAAGTAAAACTAAAGCTGTCCACTAAAAGCCTACGTTCATCTAACAACGTAACATTATGCCTAAACATTACATAATCGTCCGTGTGACTGAATAGAACGGTAACATGGTTCCTTAGCAGGTCACATTCACGCGACTGACATCAGCGATTGTCAAGTGCATAGAAGTCAACGAACAGGATTACCATTGCGTATTCAATAGATACTCTTTAGCCTTGACTTCCTCCTGTACTCAATGGCTCCCAGCCAAATCTATAAGTTCTGCATCATGTCGTTTATTTTCCGTCCATCCAGTACCTACAATACAACTAGCAATGCAGGCAAGAAAATACAACTCTAATATCTTTAAACCTTTCAGTAATTAGACCACTAAGAGAAAACCCAATTTGTTATTGGTCAGTTCAGCAGTCAGCGCGTTGGTTTTCTCATTACGCTGCCATTGAACGTAACGAATGACCAATACCGATGCATGTGTGGGTATTAAAGGTTATGCAGCCGGCGTGTTAAGTCGGCTATTATCTTTTAATACCATCGACTTCATTATTCGCTACATTTTTTGCGACGGCAGCGAGGCGCGGCACTGCGAGTCGCCGACACGGGTTTGATAACCCGGAGACCTTGGTCTTAATTGCGCTTCAGCAGACCATTCCGCCACGTCCACTTTTTATTCGCCTGCATCGCTAGTAACAACACGACAACGATAATAACCCGTCCAACTTCGAATGATACATAATACGAGAAAGACTTAAACCAGTCGCGCACTTGCTAAAAATAGCCGTGTATCCTTAAGAGAACTCTACTCAGAAAGCTAGTCATAGCGATTCTTTACAGATTCGCTCGATAAATCACATTTTTGTCGTTCTGTTTTTTGTTTTGAAATGTCATACCATATCCGTCATGAAATATACCAGGGACAAATGAAGAAAATTAATCTAATAGGCTTATATAGATATATATCTATACTTGATGAATGCGTCTATATCTATACAATTTAACAATATTCCATCACATGCTGCTTTGCTGTTTAACACGATAATTAATAACAAAACCTTATATTGTTTCAGGTAAGCACTAAACACAGGATAAATTGCAGGATTCATTTAGTGAATACAACATCAAGCAAGTATTTAAAGTATGCCGTATGCAGCTATCATTAAGTAATTTTACATGTAAAATAGTGCACATATGTATATGTATACATATTTTTACCAATTAACGAATTATTATCCGTTATCCAGTAATTTATTAATACGTATATGTATCTTCAAGGACGACTTAAGAAAATAATATGATACACCTCCACAACGTGCGTAGTCTAATCTATTTTGAACCCCCTTACCATGACCTCCACGCTGGCTAGCAACATATAGTATTTGCAATACCTAGGTCTTAACAATTTATGCACATGGTGTGATTATTCACATTCAATTGTTTCAAGTTTTCCTTATCCGCTACAGTAATATTCAACAGATTTCAATCAGAAACAGTGCAAGTGCGCCATAAATATTGGTTACGAAAAGTATGAAATTGTATAAATAATGTCATTGACTAAACAATCGCGATGACTTCAATAACGTGATGACTTTAAGTGGTTAGGGAGGGGAGGGAACCAATCGAGCACTTTAGTGCACGCATGACTGAGTAACATCACGACTGTACAAACATTGTCTGAACTATACAGGCGGTGACAAAAAATATACTTTGCCCTGTTCAAGAAATGAGACGGTTCAAGTCACTGATTTCAATTATTGTTTGCTTATAGGTCGTAGAGTCACAGTGTTATAAGATGTTCTAACAAGTGTTCTTGCTGATAAAAAGCTTGTTGTTTTCATACGTTTGGATATGTTATAATCCAGCGTTATTTAAGATACAGCTACCAACGTAATTAATGAATAATTCATAAATAATTTTTAGATTGCTCTATTACAATGTATAATTAATATTAATAATTTAACGCTTTTTGCTATGTTACCTAATTCGCTCATAAAATTATACGAATCATGATATAAGAATCAAATTAGCCAAGATGAAACTTCCAAAACACAACAGGTCAATTACCCTGCGAACACGTGATTATGACGAATAACAATTTGTCAAGCAACATCATTCTCGCGTCATACATAGTTATCGAATCGTTTGAGTGAACTTGGCTATAAGTGTTTATAATATCTTAATTTATACATATTTCATCAATAAAAATACAAATACTAACATTGAATCTCACTTTGTGTTTGGTAGTCGGATAAAAATTATAGAACCTGTTGCGAACGTGATTCAGATGTGTAGAACTGATTAGTAACAATATATTCTCCTGATAATGACTGTAGATAACATCATTCATACGAACCTACTCAAATAAGGTTGGTGTGATAACCTGAATTTAATTTAGGTGAACTAGTAAAGCAGATCAGGTACACGATGGAAGATTCGTTGAATATTAGATTTAACGAATCAAATATACATAGAAAGTTAATAAAATTAATAAAAGATTATTTTTATTCAAATATAAGAGTTAACATTCAAGCGCTAATCTTCAAATTGTAATATTGTATCTTTTATCTTTGAAAAATTACCTTTTTGGTATGTTTCATACTAATCGAATTATAATGCAGAATCAGATTTAAATATAATTATGTATGAACATATATTTTCAGATATCTTGCAAGATTTATTTAATTTTCTCAATACATAAGAGCATTATTTATTTTTATTTATGAAAATGTGTGTTGAAAATGTTACACATATTTAATGCCTTTCATTTTTGTATCTTATTGATATGTTTACTAATTCAAATAATTATTCATCAGAAACCTACGACTCGGGACCTACTTAACTCTAGAATGGTTGTATTTAATAATAATTTTCAACAAGACAACTTTATAAAACAATAGTTACAAAGAAACTATGCAATGATAATGCAAACGAACTCCTATACTTTAACAACAATTTGTTTAAAACAAAAAGTTTTGATAAAGTGCTTTTACATTGTCACCTATTTGATTTTCTGTGCCACGGCTGCGCGACTCGGCGGAGGCATGCGGGGTGTGTGCGGGGTGCGAGCGGCGGTGTGACGTCACGCTCGACCGTGGCAGTGAGTATAGTGAGAGCGGCCGCGTCGTTGTTCGCTCGCTCTACGTACTTCGTTGACGACGGTCGCGCGCGCGTAACGTGTTTGTGTTTGTATTTTAAACGAACGCGGTAACTTCTCCGGCTCTGCATTTTATCTAGACAAACTCGTGTGACTTTCCTCCCTGCATTGCCTATTGTAGCGTTGATAAAAACTCGATGCGCATGAGACTTTCTGTCTTACTAGAGTGGAAGTAGAGACGATCGACGGTGAAATAGGATTTGTTTCGGTCCCGACGCCGGTTATATTAGTGGATGTTATAGCGTTTTGATAGTTTAGTGCGACCAAAAGTGAAGTGTTGGACGAAGGGAGAATGTCCGTCGGCGGTCGTGAACACGGGAGCGTTTGACGCGCTCGTCGACATGAGACGCCGCTGGTCTAACAACGGAGGGTTCCCGTTGCGAATGCTCGAGGAGAGCTCATCAGAAGTGACTTCCTCATCTGCTTTGGGATTTCCTCCGGCTATGGTTATGTCGCCGGAATCGCTCGCCTCGCCCGAGTACGGGCTTGAGCTTTGGGGCTACGATGATGGCATCAGTTACAACGCTACCCAGTCGCTGCTCAGCACACATTCGTGCACGATGCAGCAGCAGCAAGCGCCCACGCAGCCCTTGCCGTCTATGCCGCTGCCGATGCCACCCACGACGCCTAAATCGGAAAACGAATCTATTTCATCAGGTTAGTTGTCGGAACTTTCTGGTAATATGTTGCTGGATAGATAAATGTTTACATCAAATTTGGCGGTATGCGATGTGCCGGTGCCGATCTGCGGCCGAGGCGGTGCGATGCTGTCATCGACCTTTGGCCTGGATACCTTGACCGGGCGACACAGGCCGATGTCTGCGCACAATGCTCATAATGCAAACGTTTTGTTTACCTACATTTGCCACTTTGACCTAGACAACTTACCTATTTTCAGTCATTACTATTATAATCATTTATTTTTCGGAGCCTCGAATTAAATTTAACGTTTTGTACTAACACAATTGAGGATTTTGTTGTATTTTGATCAGAGTGAACAACGCAGATTGCACCATGCATTAATATAATTTATGTAGCACACGCCATCAAGCTGAGAGTACAGTATGGTGATCGGTGACTAATCCTAGTAATGACAGAATGGTTTGTCCGTGGGCGACCTATGGTTAAAAATACGCCACCCATGTTTACCTGCCCATACTTATGGCTCAAGTCTGTTACGGACGAGAACTGGGGGAATGGTAGTTATGATGGTGTGTTTTTCTACTTAGTAAACAAAGTTGCTTGTTTGGTTTGTGGCCGCTAAATAGGTAGGAGGAACACTGTATGAGTAATTGCTATCGCGACACGTTCAAGGTTACCGTGGAAAATTTAATACATTCATAGTCCATGTTCCGGAAACTGAAAACCGTCGACATTCAAATAAGTTGTGAACGATAAAGAGTAAGCCGGTTCAATTAAAAAACGTTATAATTGAGGTTTATCATTCATACCTATTTTGTACTGCTTATGTACTCATCACAAGGTTTTATTTTAGTAGCAAATACTGTAATGTTAGTTAAGAATGAATACTGTTTTAACTGAATAAAATAAAATTTCATGGTTAAAAAAAAAAAAATAGCGAAGCGAAGAATTTAGTTCAATGAATTATTATATATATTTCAATAGTTTTATGTTCCTTATTCCCTACGTTACTGTGTATAAAGAAATAATAATGTTACACTGCAAATGCTTACAAGAAAGTTTTGTTTGATGGGCTTAATTTCATGAAAATGTAAAGGAGAAAGTGCCTTTAGAAATTATCTAGCTAAGTATAAGAAATTGCCATAATTGCTAGTTACTACTCAAATCTCATCAGATTCTAGGATCGTAAGCTATAGTTAGAAAAGCAAAATAAGGTATAATCATGTCTAGTGAACTCGCAAACATAATTCAGTGGCTTCTGCTGTTAGATAATAATTTATATTTGACTGCGCTTCTAAATTAAATCTTACTGTACTACATTACGTTACTTATTGGGAAACTTTTTGTAATTACATAATATTTATCGACTATAGAAGATTGCATAACATATTCCGAATTTCGAGAAAAATCACAAACGTGTTTGCAAATATCATTATAGAAGCGTCCAGTAAAACGTCACAGCTCACAAGACTATATTCGGCTGTATCAAAGGAACACCATTTTGTTGCCAGAATAGTACAATGCTTAATCTATCATCAATTCTCGAGGGAGGTATGGAGGGGTGCTCGGGATGAGGGACTCTCCCTCCTATTAGCATCAACTGTTGACTCGTCATGAACGAAGAATTTCCTATATTTAGATTAAAGAATGTGAAATGCTTCCATATACGACACTTATATAATCGAGAATGTTCGGCAATGGCAAATTAACATTTGTAATGGAAATTTCATGTTTTCTATTTATTCTATAGAAATATCAGAATTCACAATTCACGTTCCATTTATTTATAAATGGAATATCTGATATCGTATTCCAAAAACACCTCAATATATTATATTCCAAATCGACTCCTTTCATACGATAAATAAAGTAATACACATATAAACAATTTAAAAGTGGATGCAGTGGGTTTCGTCGAAGAGGTTGGCTCGTTTGACCGGTTTAGAGACCACTTCGATGGTGAATCGCATCGCCTGACAAGGCACGTATGTCCATGATATGTATGTATACATCCATCTATGTATAATGGCAATGTTACAAAAATAAAGTCGTTCAATTCACATTCATTCCGATTGCAAAGGCCAGTCTCGGCGCAGTTTAAGAAAATAAATTGCACAGAAAATGCTTTAAACAATTTCTGCAAGTTCCACTGGAAATATGTTCGCCGATTTACTTTTGATTTGCTTGAAACTTTCAGTAGCGTGCACTTTATATTCACGTTCTTATATTTTTAGTTTTGCTCAATATTGTCATTTATATTAAAAGTAACAAGGCATATATACTATTTATCTCAAACTAAAATTGACATTTGAAACTTCCTAAATGTTGATTATATTCGGATTAAAATGTTTATAAAACACGATTAATTATATCTTTATTAGTTTTTATAAAGAAACGCTTCTATTGTAATCATTTGAATATTCACAGAAACGATCACTGCTTCTTTACATTATATTATGCAACGTAATGTTCTAGCAATTTGCTAATGGATCATATTGTTGCTTAATAGCAAATTTAAAAGCTTTTATTCTTTAACAAACACAAAAAATAATGTTCAGACTTCATAAAAAACACGTCGCAAGATTTATGCGCGAAATAGGCACGTTTGTCAAAGACAACACGAATTAATCAAACCGACACATTGCCAAAATCACTAGAGTTTAAAAAATTTGCATTTAAAATTATATAGTAAGTCACTGACCTCCAAATAATGCGTATAATTTCTATATTTCTGTAAGTTCTCGAACTTGTCGCATATAACTTTGATGGATTACAGTTTCTTTTTAACCGAAAAAATTTGAGCTTAGATTCTATTAATTCGATAACAACAATATTAAAGTACTTAATTAACGTAATTATATTCTACGTAAAATATATTAAACTGCTTATATAATAAAAAAGTGAGCATGATTTATGATATTTTTTTATAATACTTATTTATAACTTAGCTCTTGTAAAAGTATGAATAAAAGTTAACTTAAAATGTTGCTTTATATAATAACTATGCAATTTATCTAAGAGTGTGATCTGTGTTTGTATGAGGGGGTTATAAAATACTAAACCTTCAAACATGCAAAGAAGTCGGTTAATTTTATACAACTCATTTATAATAACATTAATAAGTATTATGTCAACGATTTGTTAATAATATAATGAACTAAATAGGAATTGAAATAATAAGCGTCATAACTAGGATTATCCCTCACTTAATTAAAGTAACCCGCATCAGCCGTCGTCTAAATACATCAATAAAAGTTTAGTCATGAGAATTAAAACTATCACAGATAACTATTGCCTAGCGACACAAACATGCGGGTACAATTATTATTCTCTTATTACATTTATGAAAAACGTAGATACCACACATTTAATCTTACTTATTAAAAAATCAAAGAGAAACTTACACATTATTATTGCTGACGTATACAGTAATTTCACAGCACATTGTTTCCGTAGGGCGGCAGTGTTTTTCTTAAGAATGTGTTTGCGTACCACAGGGAAGTATTTGTAGGGCTATTTTCCTTCCCCACGGGCCCCACCTGAGGTGAACGTATGAGCGCGTCCGCGTGGGGGCGCCAAGGTCACCGCGGTTTTTTGACACGTCGATTTATAAATAGTGGCACCGGCTAACATCATGCATTAATTACTCTGCAATAACATTACGTATAGCCGGAAATTATTTGTTTCTACCGCTGAATAGTCTGTTTGCCGCAACGACAGGGTTACGGACCGCTCCGAAGGTCCTTCAGTCGATTAGTTGATTGTTCGAAAATGGATTTGAATCGCGCTTCGATCGAACAGCGACTCAGAATTCGATTTCCTGAAAATTCGTTTATTGAAGCAGTAGTAATAAATGGCTGTGACGTCGACCTAATGGAATATTATTTTTCCAGCTACTACATAAAAGGCGATAGCATATTAGATATCCGAGAATATTTCAATAGTGTGAAATGCGATATCCTCTTGTATACAAGAGTCATGATTGATGATTCCTTAATCAAAGAGGTCGCCGACCTCACTCAGTGTAGAGAGTAGATAGCTTATGACTTCATCTGTTTTAAATAAAACATATTATGTAATAGTAATAATATTTCCATCGACACATTCAAACGATAATAAGAATCGTTGTCCTATTCAAATATCGCCGCTAAATGAAGTTGTTCTTGAATTAACATAGAAATCTGAACAACTTCACAAAACTTGTGATTATGGACGTTTAGTGTTAGAATAATATTACTTAATCCGATCCCCACAAGCAGCTGTCGTTTGAAGCGCAGAAGGGAACAAATTTTATAATAGTGGCGTGATTCTGCAACCCTTTGACTGCATAATCTAATAGCTATGACCCCTTTCTAAGTCTGCAGCACACGTCTGTAACAGTGTCAATCAATACTGAGCAAAATCCTGACGTAATAAATTCACTGCCAAATTTGAAAAAACACAGCCAATTATTATTTAAATAGTTTAGTCATTGTCTTTTAATTTACCTTTAGACAATAGAAGAATTTTCTGCTCGGTCGAGTTCAACGACATTGCAACTTGGTTAAAAACACTTGTTTCTGAATTCGAATTTATTGCTTGCGTTATTATTTTAACTTATTTCAAATAAATCAGTCGACACGAAAACCACCAGAGAAAAACACAAAACAGTGTTTAAATAACAATATATAATAATTTCAATTATTTGTTCAAAGCGAAAACAAGTTATTTGTATTGAGAATATTCTTCGTATAATTACCGCTTATACGAGTAATACACCACATTAAAGAATTGTAAATATATGGCATAGCTTTGACAGAGTTACTTTTATGACTTCAAATACTTCAAAGACTTGAACGTAATATGAAGGTTCCAAAACATAATTTCATAGCTAAAATGGTCTAGGAAGGCTTCAGCGGATGTGCGGTCGACCGCTCGTCTCGCTCGGTTGCGCGCGCGCTGCCATCGCGTCGCTTGTTAGTTCTATTATCTCCCTCAAGCCAGTCTTCGTAACTGTGAGATGCCTCTATCTTGATACGAATCACTGGGGTTTCAATTTCTTCTTACGAAAACAGATAGAATCGTTATAATCTTTAATCTCAGCTCTAACAACTTTCTGATTATTAATGTATGAATAGCGTTAAAATCTTTGACTGACTACACGTATTTTTCTCTATGCCCAAATGCGTATTTTTATAATAGTTGGCGTCTGAAACTCACGTTGACCTTCTGTCATTGCTTTCTTTGCTTTCGGCAACGAAAAAAAGCAAAATGTTTTTCGCGGAAAATTATTTGTTCTTCAAATTTATTTGCTTACCAGCTTGTGACGTGACTTGAATCCGCGTCACGAACTTCTCACAAAACTTATGTGATTCAGATTGTGCCCGCGGTAATGAGGTTTTGATTATTCTTCGAATTTTTGCTTTTCAACTCGATACGTACCTACTTATAAATCTAACAACAAAAAAGCACGACGGTTTCCGTGCACGTCTTAATGGTTTTATTTATCTCTTCGTGAGTATCTGTTACATTGCTCAAGAGCGCTTACATTTACAAAGCGGGCTTTGTTATTGGTAACGTTATGCCCAAAAACAAATCTTTGATCTGAGTCAAATAATTATAACGAAATTGCTAATGCAAGACAAGGGCCTTTGATTGCGTGCGTTCGCTTAACACAACTAAGCTAAGGATATCGTGATCATATATAAAGTGTTGACCGGTTCCTTTTATTGGAAGTCGCACGTATTGTCGGGACAAGACAAACCTGTTACCGCTTGGTTTGTTATAAATTACACGTCTGATGAAATTATACTTTGATTAATAGGTGTATTTCCTTTGAATCTAGTTTGAGATAACATTTAATCCAAAATTTATGTTATCAATTCGTCGAGGTTTTGCAATAAATCCAACTTTAAAAGTTAATATGTTCAAACCACTCAATTAACAGCTTAGAGTTTTCGTCACATATACTGAATATGAGATTCCCTTAATACATATTTTATACTATTTCACCTGGTAATTATTAAATTAAGCAAGGCATATTCACACAATATGACAGTAACGTGAATTATGTCAGTAGGAAAGAACAATCGAAAAGGAAATACACCTACCTGAACAATATAGCAGAGGCAGATCACGTACTTCCCGGTGTACATCGATATGTAATAAAACTATTCACACAGCTTCGTTTATACTAGTGTTCTTATAAAAATTATGAAATATTGATAATTGAAACTGTTTGAACATAGACAATTTAATTCAAGGCATTTCTAAAATAGTTTCAATGACGGTAATAGTAAGTAATTATTATGGTTTTCTAAGAATTCAATTTTCTAAGTAATAATTTGATACTAAATAACATAACGAGGTAATCTTTTCATGCAAACAAATTGAATGGGACTTAATTTTTAACAACTGTCTGGATCTTAATACGAATGTCTATGTATGAAATGTTTTTATTTACTCCTGTACCTACATTGTTGCTACCCCCACACGAATGTCCTTACACTTTATTGTGTCTTGAGATCTTAAGCTGGGCAATGTATCCCAGAACATGTTTCCAGTGGGTGGCATTGCTTTTATATCCCTTGTTTTACGTTAAATAATACTGTACGGATAAAAATCTAAAATATTTCAATTAACAAATGTCAGAATTCAAAGTGCTAGTGAATTATTCATCTTGAGGTTTATTTATTAGCAGATAGACCTTCGCTTGATTGTGTGCGAGTCGTTAAAATATTTCATTGTATACACACAACGTAACACCAATCAAAATCCGAAACTTTATTACACACTCCATATAAATCATCGTAATCAGAATCACGTTGTGATTTTATCTCAGGTTTTAAAACATCTTCCTGCTCAACAGACGTGGTAATGAAGCAAACATCATTAAAGATCAAAGAAAATATTTGGCAAAAATGTTCCGTCAACGAGAAATCTCAACTGATTGTCCGTGAATTTCCATTTGTTATTTTTACGTATTCTTTTCAATATTAAACACTCGTATTAATAATAATTTTACGCTACTTTTTACTTAGTAATTGTCAAATTTCATAAATTAGTGTCATTTAATATTTGTTTTTAAAATATGTCTAGCATTTGAACATCTGATTAAAACGTGAACCATTTATTTTTATAGCAATAGATTAATTACAATACAATGTGCTATATTAGTTATTACATTCATTTATATAATGCTTAAAATTCTTTATATTGTTATTTAAAGAAATTCTAATAATTATAATTTATATACATTTATGTAACGAACAAAAATGGATTCAGTGTTATTGTGTGATTTTAGTTCAATGCATTTAAAACAGATTGATAATTTAGTTCGCCTGGCCTTGATCGTTGTGCATCGCTGCATGGCGCGTTGGCATTCACCTTATCGTGTGTTGAACTGCTTTATATCATACGAACACAGATGGCCCCAAATTCAGCTATTACACGAACAAGTTGCGTAGCACCGTACATGTTTTCAGACACGGTACGAAGAACGAACGTTACAACGCGGTCGAACTATGTTTGCTAGCTTCAAAATCTTTAAATATATTCGTGACGAATACATTCCTTCTGCTGATGTGTGAGTGCTTGATATACGAGGCGGTAGTCAAGGTCGACAATGTCATTGTACGGCGAGCTCGGCGACTAATTCACACATTGACACAACATGCATGCTTTGTGTGCAGTGGAGCTATTGAAGTAATCTTATCATATAGGTCACCTTATTAAGTATCTATAAACTTAGTACTTGTTGTTCAAGCTTCTAGTATATTTCTGCATTAGGATATTTTTTATAAAATCAAATCAAAATATCGATACATGGTGACGTAGGTATACAATATACATAGATAAAATTGCGTTCGGTAGATATGTTCAGTTTAAAACTCAGTGACTCTATCAAATGTCGGTACTCTATGTAAACAACGAGCTTCGAGTATGCACATAAAATTTCGTTCCAGTTTAACGTTTCCTTGACTTCCCTGGTGTTTGATGTATGCACCCAAAATAGATGTACTGTAGTCGAAAACATCAATGGTAGAGCGATGTATAGCCGCGAGCCCGCGCTCTACCAGCGATTGACGCAAACAGCGTCAGTTGTTTATAGTACTACCGCCTTAGGTTATTTACATCGGGGTCACAGACACGTCGAAGGAGACTCGGTTCAATCGATATAATTCATCTAACCTGCACCCAAGTGGAGGGAACCAGCGGCGCGGTGAACGTCGCTCGCGAAACGCGACAATGACCCGCTTTGACATTACGAGGTCGTTTATGCAACGAACTTATCTAGGTGACTCTAGCAAGACAGAATGTAAAGATGATTGGGCAAGGCCGTCGCAACTAACGATCACTACCTATGCGTGTACTCGCTCGATAATTTCTAAGCCTCTTAGAGTATGCCGAATGATGTTATCATGCTTTAATTTTTATCTTGTGTCGAGGTGCGTGATAGTGACACGCTATCAGCGTCATATTCCGGGGTCAATGTTCTTAACTCCACGTGTTACGTTACGCAACACTTCAGTGTTTATGAAGATATTCCTAGAAGAACGTAAGGCGAATTGTGCGTTTGTTTCTGCAACTTTTGCATACATTACATCGGCGTAATTGACATTAACACTGATTAACGTTATGATAGAGACTTGTCTTTCGAGTGAAAGTGTCTGTACGTACGTAACATACTGCAATATTCAACAAGTTTGAGATTTTATCGCTACTTATATTGCTGTCGGCGGCGAATAACTCGCGTATATTATTCTAACAATGTCGAGATATGTATCTAAATTAATGGCGGCCGTGCTCGTGTAGATCGTCCCGTAGCTATCCATCATTCTATTGTCTCCAACCTCTGTTATTATCTTGCATCCTTCTAGACGGAGCCCAATTTGCTAATATATATAATTTCAATACTACCGTTGATGATATATCTATCATATAAATAGTTCTCTCAGTCAGTATTCGAAAGTCCCTGAGTATATTTTATATTGTTGTAAAAAGTAAAACATAAAGGAGATGGATGTTGCAGCATATCTATTTATATCTGGTCCGGCCGTAAACAGCCTGCTCTTGGGAACCGGTCAGCCGCGCCAGTGGAATGCTATTGCTCTCGCTTGTCTTCACACAGACTGTGAAAATACACCGATACTTAAACAGAACGGTGTACATCGCTACTCACTTTAGAGCTACCATTATGTTCGCGCCTTGGAATTTAATGTATGGAGCAATGAAATATTGTAAAAACTTTGCCTCAATTCTCTAATTGGTGCGGTAAAAGAATGTAGCGACAGAATACAATTGTGCTAAGAATATTTCACAAACGCTACCTATAAACCTTTTATAGCTCGGAATTCCATTTAAAATATACATTCAGTGCATTATATAATTTGGAAGTAGATTTTTGTTTTAAAACCTTACTGGAAATATTAACTCAAAATCAAGCAAATCTGACGGTAGAAATAGCGTTTTTCTGAAAACATGTTTAACACTAGAACCAAAAAGTCTCCTAACGAAGTGAGTAAACAGTAAAGTCATGAATGTTGAATCAGCACCAGACGTGAGAAAAGAATTGAAAATCAATTCAGTTAGCTCTTCAGAGTTTGTCAGAAAATTAAGTTGTGAGAACGTGAGGAGTAGAACAGCATAATATTGTGAACTTTAGCTGTGTCGGCAGAGTAAAGGGGTATGAAATCTTGTGTTACGTTGCGCGTCGTTTAATCGGTGAGCGGGTGATTAGGGTACAGCTTCCAGCTAACAGCGTCGTACAAAAAGAATGTATCAAAGGATGGGCGAGGGAGAACTGTGCGTTCCCGCATTGTCACCGCCGCCTCATCCATCATACTGACAACACGGATTAATGTTAACCGCCAACGTGTACATTGAACAAAAGCACACACACTGACGTCCTAAATAGTAATTAGCATGTGTTCATATAAATATGTTAAATATTATATGTACTTCATCTATAATATAGTATTGATGAATGAAGTGTCAGCCAGAACAGAATTAAATGAAGTTGTAGAGGGCGGGCGACCTTCCGACGAGCGTGGGCCGAGCCCATGACACAGTTCACGGGATGTGCCATCAGACGCTTATTTCTGTCACATCGTAGCCACGTAAACACACCTTGATATAATGCGGCCCACTTAATTGTTTAATACCTCTCAAAATACTTCGCATTACACAATCGTGTCTCTATTCTTTCGCTGTGATCGAATCGGTTGATCTATGACTTGCAAAATTCAATCTACTTGTATTAAAGAACGTTCATGTCTGATTTTTTCGATGTTGTTCATTTGTTGTTTGTAGTTTTTGCTCGTTACAAAGATCTGGTCATGCAGCAAAGAGGCCCTGCCGTTGTAACCGATTTCGATTTAGTATTTTCTTGTGTTTGGTTTCACGCGAGTATTATACATTTAGAAATTAAAAACTTTCTTAAACTTAGTCTCCCCGTGACCACGCTCGCTGTAAAGTGTTCGAAACGTCGGGTTAATAATATAATGAATAAATTGCGATTTCGATTTCTTATTTTAATGTTTCGGTTTTATTCCAAGCAGTAATTTATCTTTATTTTTTTAAAAATTTAATCCTTTGGTAAAATTTTTATATCAAATACACGCTGTACCTAAAGCTTAAGCATTTCCAACACTTCAGGGTAATTATTTAGCCTAAACCTACATTTAGGTAAATCCATACATTCCAAATATTCCGTATAAATTAAAACAAATAACGGTCAATGTCACGCTCATTAGCGAATCACGAATCATAATCGTAATCTAATCATAAAATGTTATTTGGCGTCACATTCGTGGAAAAACAAATTCTTTGTCAGGCGACGGTTTTCGTAGTGTACTTATCGCGTATGATATACGGTCACTGACCTTAAATCTTCCCGGATGGCATTTAAATAATAATATGACTTTACACTTTATGAATGATAAACCAAAACAATAGTTGTTCGAAAACAATACGTATAGAAAAATATTATTAGATTATTTAATACGCAAATCTGTCATAAACGAGCCACAGTAAATGTTATTTCAGCCTCGTTCCCACGACAACAGACACTCGACCTACTTAAAACCATACTGTTTTCCTCCTTGAAGTTAATCTTGTCCTGTGATACAAAGTTAATGACCCAAAAAAGCTACATATTTTGTTTAAATGTTCCTTGTAGTGAAACTCGACGTTATAACAAGGAAAATGACCGATAGAAACACTGCTCTATATCTCTTAAATATTAAATTAAACTTTTAGTATAGGATATTCTGAACATGTAACACGTGGCATCTATTGGAAATCCATACCGACCTAGTGTCTCAATTAATTATAAAATACTTTATCAAACTAACAAAGAGTCGTTGACCCAATTGGCCGCCGGTCTTAATTAGCCCTTTATGACGATTGCTCTACGGCGATAAGTTTTTGACGTCACATAACGTGCCTTGACCCAGTTTTCTATAAACTGTACAATTTCATAGAAGCAGATTAATAAATAACGATTGCGGTTATGAATAATAGTAAATTGGTAGAAACAGTGTGATAAACGGGATTAAAGGGCACTTAGAGATGTCAAGGATGCAGACAGATGTCGACGGCTGTTTTCGCTGTAGCCGCGAGGTCAGAACTACCAGGACAAGTGTGACAAGGCTAACCGTACTGATATGACACAAATTACCGCGACGTACAATTTTATGAACGCTTAAATGAAACAAAACATTTACCAAACGTGCAGCCAGAGGTTACGTGTACGTGGGGAAACGATGCGGCTATAATTCTAATTATATCTCTCCCTTTTCTATTTACTTACCCATTCCCATGTTTACTCAAAAAGGCCCGCTAGCGTGGGTGCAGTCGGTACTAAATTAGGGAATAGACAGAGACAAAAAAGCGTGAGTAACCGTTTAACGCTGTGGGAAGAGAGAGGCTTAATGTAATCCAAGTACCTCCTGTCAATATACATAGGGAGCTGAGGCGTATCCATTACACTCGCCTATCTCGTATGCGTGCATCTATATACTGGGGTCTACGACAACTCTCTATTTTGTGGTTTCAATTGACGCTCGTCGTCAACAACCTCTTGTTTAATATATCACATAATTCTTCGAACCTTGTGCTGCAAGGGACTGTAAACACAAGACTATATTTGGCAGCATTCGTCGGCCCGGATGCCTCAGTACGGATGACGTTAGCAAGCGGATAGCGGATGTAAACACTTCCACGTGTTAGGCGTCTGATCTAGTACGGGCCGTTCTAAACGCACCCTTATTTCCTGATTCTAAATTTAACTATTACTTTACGCATAATACTGTATATATATTCAAATCAAATTTCAACGTTATTCGCCTCTAGAATAACTACGGATACTGCAAGGAGATTCTACAACGTAAACGATATCCCCCCTTTCTGATTTATCTCAATGCAGCAGAACACGTTGCAAATGAAACTTGAACAGCATTTATCGAGAGAATGAAAACATAATCATCTTAGTTTCCACATTAGCGTGTGACGTGAAATGGCGATTTTCACCGCGCGATTTCTATTTCAATCCAATTTTCCCGGCGCGTGGAGAAACCGATCGCTCTAGTTGCGCCGGCACCGGCCCACATCTCTTGCTAGAAAGTATCGTAGAAAGTAACATTATAAGTCGATCTCCGCCCAACCGATGCATCGATCACGTGTGTGTTTTTAATAATGCATCAGTTTTTGTCACGATCATATATTGATTAATTGAAGCGCAGATACTAACCAATTCCCATCGGCGGCTAATTGGCATCGTCTGGTAAGGAAATGCTTTATAGCTTCTTACATTACTAGGCGCGACGCGTTACGCTTACTTTCGCCGTACCCGAATTTCAATGACGTGTGCAATACTTAAGTTTGGGTAACTTTCACTAGCTAGTAGGCGCTTACGCGGTCCGCCTGCGAAATGATTGCGTTGCCTGATTCTCAGGTCACAGTGAAAGTTAAGTATTGTTCAATCGTCACTACTTTGGTGGAATCACATTTTCACTATTTAAATGTGTCGTCATGTGCGAATTTCGCAATGTGTCCCAGTATGGTAGAATGTAGTTTTAAATAGCTGTACAAACAATAGTAGCTAACTCAAATTTAAATCATTATTGAACACATTTTTCTCGCGTAGTAACAGACGTTTATATAAGGTTATAATAGTTATTTTTACAAAAATTACAACCAGTTTGCTAAGTATGCTTGATGTACATAATGTTGAACTAAAAACAGCGTCGTTATTATTGTGTTTTCTATGAGAAATAATTGGCAGTCATTTTAAAAATTACTCTTAATTATTCCGTTGAATTAGCGGTTTTTTAAATAAATTATTTTACGAAATTATCATTTACCGTTCTATTATGACAGTAATTTTCTCACGAGTTCATTAAAATATGAAATGAACGTATTTGGTTCGTTGTTTTAAATAGAAGAGTTTTAAATACTAAAAATATTGTTAGATTTTTTTGCAAAGTGTTAATGTAAATAGAATATATGTTATTCGTGTTAATTTGCATTTTCATGGTGCCTGCCGCCTTACAATATTTTATTGGCTTTTAATTTGTCTTGAATAACTTGGTCTATTTATGCGTTATACATACAATAGTAATTTCATACTATCTGTATTTAAGGTGTAATAAAACACATATAAATAATTTGTTTCATTTTGTACGCATACATAATTTCATTGAAATTCATTTCATACGTAAACAGACAGAATTTAACGTTTACTAAAAAATATATAAGTTTGATTGTTAGTTTAGTTAGATAAACTTTAGTAAACTGGTCATTGGTACAAATCATTGGAAGTCGAATGTAAAATCTAACAGATAAATTCGCTCGAAGGATTTGCCATGTTAGTCATTATCTACATCAAAGGCATGAAATCTAAAAGAATGAAAAAGTCGAATCGCGTGAGAGGAAAAACGAGTTATTATTAGTAGAGAATCGCGAGCTTCGAGTTCTGATGCTATCATAAAATATAATGTGGCAAGGCGGGCGGTGCTGGATGGCGCGGGGGGAGGCAGCAAGAGTCAAGGCCGCACGCTGCCCCCGGTCGACGCTCGCGCCCCACTTGTCTCACCGCGCCGTCTCTCTCACTCGCCCGAAGACGCACGACGCGCGGCGGCCCGCCACGAACTAGACCTTCCTATGCGCCGGCGCACACTGATGACTGAACACTGAACAGCTGGGACGTAATAACATAACACACTGACTCGGTCATCCGTGCATTCAACTTTTGATTGGCTTTCTTTTTCATGAGCATCAGCTTAGATTGCAAATGAATTGTTGTCCCTAGTTGTTATTTATTAGCGTCTCATTAAGTAGTGTATTAAATATTGCAAACACATTTAATCACAAATAATAAATGATTCTATTTTGATCATTAATATTTTCAAATTTGTATTGTTGAATACTATTGATTTTGTATATATTTTATGCATATACGTATTCTTAAACTAAAGCATAATTATTAATCTATCCGATAACAATATTAGCTGCAAGACAAATTAACCACGTACTACAAATTTATACTAAACTGAGACGATCACACTCAATGTTTTCTATTACATAAGTGAGATAATTGGCTGTGGGTTTTACGGTCGCATCAGTTGGTTACTCGGTTCGAATGCGGCCACTTTCACCGCTTATCAGATATGTCATTGCATCACTATCTATACTTACGATTATCCTCTTACTGTTCGCTCTCAAAATACTTTTAAAAGGTTATCTATTCTTTAAATATCTTTTATATTTATATATCTTAGCGTTCCTTACCGAATAATTTGTTAAATTATTCTTTATAAAACACTAACTTTCAAAACTTACCTAGATATATTTTTATTTTTGAAATTGTTTTATTTCTTATTCAATGCTAAAAATATAATAAAAATATTTTTTACTTGATTATGAAATGATTGTTGGCCTTGTTTCATTAAATAACAGATGAATAATAACGACGGTAGTTGACCTCAGTTAAAGATACAATTACATACTTATATCTCTCATAAAACACAACAATTCAAAAACAACTTTATACCGATTAAATCAAAATTCCTCTCTACATACCGCCAGGGCAGTAGGTATTGTAGAAATGCAAAAATACAATGTTCTATAGGATTTGTGGAATCCGTGCCAACGTATGCGTTATTCTGATCTCCCCGAGATATATTCGCAATATCGCGAAAAATAGCCCAGCTTAGAATAGTTGGATACTTGTTTATTTTCGTGAAAGGCGAGTAAGCGGCGACTGATATGAGCGTGGCCTCCGACACCATTAGATCCCACGTGGAACCGCCGAACTAGTTTTTTGGCACCAGTATTTCGGTCGGTTGCGCAACGCAGGTACGCGCTAAGGCCACCGACCTGCGGCTACGTTATAATGGACGGACCAAGCAAAAACTTTATTTGAAAGGATTAAACCCACAGTTCTCTAACGCACTTCAAATTGCCAGTATGATAATACACGAGATTTTAAGGATGTTTGCTCTTAAATGGTGCCACTTTGCTACTTAATTATTGCCTTTTCATCCGAAAAACTTGTTGGATACAAGTTTCGCGCTATATATTTATATATACTTAGTAAGAATCGCTAAAACTGGATATGAAATCTTGTTTTTATTCATTATTGCACTTGCCATGAACGCATTATTTAATTCTGCACAATGTGTAATAATCGTATAATTTCTTATATCTTTGAGGGCATTATCTTCAAACATGTCACTCGTTCGTATTAAAATAACTTACGAAACGTCGTGCCAACAACATTAGTATGCGGACGGTAACTCCATCCACCTTTGTATAGACAGGAAACGTACACTACCCAAAATTACTCGTCAGTTTTGATCCAAAACATCTAGACGAAGAATTTTCAAGAAGGTTTTATAATGCAAATGAACTTCAGTCGTTCGCCAATGCAACAAATGGTTCATGAAAATGTATGCAAATTTTATAGCGTCCGATTTTAGATGCTCGACTCTCGGCGCCGTTGGGCCACCCGATGGACCAATCGTTTATTGCGCAGTTGCATTAAGATACAAAGAAATATTGTACATATGACGCTTTCAAAGGCTCAATTAAGATTACATTTACATTACGTCCTCGCTTTGGACAGCGTATTGATATGAGATATTATTTGTTTCAGGGCGTGAGGAACTCTCTCCAGCATCAAGTGTGAACGGCTGCAGCACAGATGGGGAGGCGAGGCGACAAAAGAAAGGCCCAGCGCCTCGTCAACAAGAAGAATTATGTCTTGTATGCGGCGACAGAGCCTCCGGATATCATTACAATGCACTCACATGTGAAGGTTGTAAAGGTAAGTATCTAAGATCCCATTTATGGATTTCCTAGTATTCAGGTTCACGAACGTGACCTTTGAGTAACTAAATTGTTTGCTCACATTGTTACCTAGTAACCTTGGCCAAATACTGATTACGAGTGAGCCAGTTCAATATGAAATTGATGCATTGTACTCTGCGATTGAGCTATTAGGGGTATATACGCATTTTAGCGCACTCCAAACAGACTACAATGGCTGTCTGTGAGCAGTCTACTGCCAAGCTGATTCATCAGTGATGCCTAATACAGGCGACATAACATACAAGGAAGAAACTCACTTGTTATTTATTGAGTAAAACTATGTTAAATCTGTAGTGTTCATAACATTCATATATAAAGTTTCGCTTATATTTTGTTGAACTCTGATGATCAACAACGCAATATACAACACGTTGACCACCTCGCCCATTACTATTGCGTACGTGCATATACAAAACATTGGAACGTTATCTATTTTGTTTACTTAGTGTGTCCTATTGAGCTGTCACTGACCAATGCCTTTCAGACAACCTTTTCAGATAAAACTGATGAACAGAGGTGATTTCGTAGAACTATACAATTTCTACATGTTAATGTAACGCTTGTTATTTTTCTAGGGTTCTTCAGGCGGAGTGTCACCAAAAACGCGGTGTACATATGCAAGTTTGGGCATGCGTGCGAAATGGATATGTACATGCGGAGAAAATGTCAGGAGTGCCGGTTAAAGAAGTGCCTAGCAGTCGGGATGAGGCCCGAGTGCGTGGTGCCCGAGCCCCAGTGCGCGCTGAAGAGGAAAGAGAAGAAAGCCCAGAGGGAGAAGGACAAGCTGCCAGTGAGCACGACCACAGTGGACGATCACATGCCGCCCATTATGCAATGCGATCCGCCACCGCCTGACGCGGCTAGAATTGTAAGTATGACCATGCTTGAATTTGAATATAGAAG
This sequence comes from Zerene cesonia, assembly GCF_012273895.1. Taxonomy (NCBI): domain Eukaryota; kingdom Metazoa; phylum Arthropoda; class Insecta; order Lepidoptera; family Pieridae; genus Zerene; species Zerene cesonia. The sequence goes on along the minus strand of NC_052121.1, from coordinate 4,244,115 downwards.
TATTTATAGCTAGCCAGTTTATACATAATTTGAGTGATTTTACGTACCCACTGGAACGTTAAACGTAGGTTATATAATAGCATTTCAGTAATATTGTCATAAAACCAGTAAACGACTCGTTCCCATAAAACAGACATAAAAAGGCCATAGTATAAGTAATCTTTAAGTTTTTTATTTTACTAAGTAATGGAAAACACACACATTTCTCAATAATTACTTACACACATAAATGCTTTCCTTATCAGGAAGTTTCTAGACGCCATGGGCTGAGCATTTTACAGCTCGCGTGCTTGTTTTCCTTCGCATAAAACTCGTACATAAACAATGTTCGTGACGATCATTATTATATAGACGAGATATTAACATGTGTCGTTTCCTATGTGAAGCTGGAATGTTTGCAGCATGAAGTGGTCCCGCGGTTCCTATCTGAGAAACTGCTGGAACAGAACAGGTTGAAGAACATACCGCCGCTGACGGCCAACCAGCAGTTCCTAATCGCCAGGCTCGTGTGGTACCAGGACGGCTACGAACAACCTTCCGAAGAAGACCTCAAAAGGGTAACTCAGGTATATACTAAATACACGTAATATAATGAGGATTCCATTTTGATCGAACCTCATTAGTCTCTTGTGGATTTTTGTTTTTATATCGAGTATTACGTAGTAATGAATCCCTCCCTATATCGAGTAACACATCTCTAACCCAAAATTTATTGAACGATTGAATAAAGCATGCATCGAAACAAATGCATCTCCATTTAGCTGATTATACAAAACAATACATGACAAACTAATGACATAAAAATGACGCATATTTTACGGATGCACTTGATATTATTTAAAGCAATTTTAAAATGTTATAATGAATGTGATGAAGAACAGATCTTCAGCACGCTAAGTATAAATAACAATTGCAGACTTGGCAACAGGCAGAAGACGAGGATGGCGACACAGACGTGGCGTTCCGTCAAATTACTGAGATGACGATTTTGACGGTGCAACTCATTGTGGAGTTTGCTAAGGGCCTGCCGGGCTTCGGCAAAATATCGCAACCTGATCAAATCACACTGCTAAAGGTAAACATGTCATCAAATAGTATTCTCTCTTGTTTCTGCCATAACTAACCTAAAACAATTAGATAAACTCGATACAGTGGATATATTTTTGTCTCGAAACATAATTTTATTTCATCCAGAACATATCTGGAGATTATCAGCACTTAAAACAGGTTTATTATTGAATTTGTTATTTAAAAATACACAACCACGCATCAAACGATCAAGAATGCCATTTCAATGGAGCAAAAAGACTACATCGATTTATTTACAATTCGGAATTTTGCGAATCCTTGAGAAAAATCTGCATTTAATTAACACAAATGCAAAAGAGGTTGATGCAGGTAACATTTCTAAATATAGAGATGCTGCGAACCAATAAGAAAAGGATCAGTTACCAGTTCCATATAAAACCTTCCAAGACTTTATTTCTCTTGATCTCTGCAATATATTCTTTACATTAGGCAATAATAGCGATACTCTTGTTATTACCATACATGACTTTAAAATATACATAGGTAATTCATATTACTCAAGATATTATAAATTAATATTAAATAAACAGGACAATATTACAGTATTCTTAAAGAATTTCAAACTATCAGGTAAATTTTAAAATGTCGTATCCGATACTAAATGATACTAAAAAACTACTTAATTTATAAAGAATTAAATAAATTGAACAAAGCGGCAAGTTATCGCTATAAATTATTTTATCATAGTGCAGTGTAGTTCACCCAGTGGCATTTTTGATATGACTCATAATAATTTAGATTGTATTGACGTTTCACACATATCATCAGTCCTTATTTATTTTTAGATATTATAAGATTATATGCAATATGCATATGATACAGCCAAAGTACATATTTAAATTTAAAGTACCAATTTCATGTATAACTATAAAGTCTTTAAAAATCTATAAGTATAAAGATAATTTTACTCAGCTATAATTGATGTCAGCTTAACATATAAAATTGTATATAATATAGTCCATTCATTCGTCACACTTTTTTTGTGTACATTTAACACAAATGACTACAGGGTCCAAATAGTTTATATCCAAATAGATTCGTTCAAATACCGAAAGTGTACACAAGACCATACTTATATCAGTCATACCACAGGTTATAACTGTAATGGCTCGCTTTCATATACATCCTACATCTAAATAAATTAATTAACCAATATAACTAAGTTCTGTTACAATTTCCAGGCATGTTCAAGCGAAGTGATGATGTTGCGAGTGGCTCGGCGGTACGACGCGACCACAGACAGCATACTGTTCGCGAACAACGAGGCGTACACCCGCGACAACTACCGCAAGGCCGGCATGTCGTATGTCATAGAGGATCTGCTGCACTTCTGCCGCTGCATGTACGCCATGTCCTTGGATAACGTGCATTATGCCCTCCTCACTGCTATCATCATATTCTCTGGTGAGATTGTTATTTGGTATATAGTTTTGTGGAAAGCTGTGTCTAGTTAGAAAGATTGTCAACATCAATAAGTGCTTGTGTCAATGCGCTTAGTAAGTTTTAGCTTTTAGTTTGTGTCGTTTTTTGGGTTAATGAAATGTTTATTGCAACATAGTAATTTTTTATTTTATTAATTGAATCCCTGTTGCAATAGGTGAAACTTGCTTGAGCCAGAATTATGAACATATAATGTATTTTTCTCATATTATAGTGCGAACTTAAATATCCTCCTTTATATTTCGTACATCGTGTAAAAGAGATTTTAAATTATGAGGATACATTTAGCACTAGGTGGCGGTGGAGGTGGTGTTGAGTACACTGCATAACTTGACCACAATCTCGCTATGTACTTCAGATCGGCCCGGGCTGGAGCAGCCGCAGCTGGTGGAGGAGATCCAGCGGTACTACCTGACGACGCTGCGCATGTACATCATCAACCAGCTGAGCGCGTCGCCGCGCTGCGCCGTGATGTTCGGGCGGATCCTCTCCATCCTGTCCGAGGTGCGCACGCTGGGCATGCAGAACTCCAACATGTGCATATCGCTGAAGCTGAAGAACCGCAAGCTGCCGCCGTTCCTGGAGGAGATCTGGGACGTGGCGGACGTGTCGACCGCGCAGCCGCCGCCCATCCTCGACCACCCCGCCGACCTCTAGCCCCTGCGCGCTCGCCTCGCGGCCGCGCGCGCCCGCGGCCTGCTCTGAGCCGCGCGCCCCCCAGGAGAGAACGCTATAGACTGGCTAGTTTTAGTGAAGTGCACGGACCTGCCGCCGGCGGGCTGCGGCCCCCGCGGATGTGCGAGATTAGTGAATATATGTGCTGTTGGACGTTCGGAGTATATATTTAGTGTTGATCGTTGGCGCGCGGCGGCGGCCCGAACGACCGGCCTCGTTTCGGCCGCGCCGCGGCCCGTTTTTATTTGGTTACGACTGGATACTGAGTTGGTCACTCGGATGCGACTGTGTGATAAGACTTCGAGTACACCTCATAAAATACATAACATACGTACGTACGCTATGAGAGTTATAGATAAAAAGTAATATATGAAGAGATGTTTCTATTGGAAGTAAAAAAGTTGATAGTTATGTTTATTTACCAAAATTAACGGTACGTTGATTGACCTTTTCGATTAATATATATTTGTAGTCGTTCGCCGTAACGTTCCGCGAAGCTGGCGCCCTCCGTCGGCGGACGTTGTTGATCATTTTCGACTGTGTTTGTTTATATATAGTTTATGTCACGTGTTATCGTGTCCTGTCGATTTTAGTTCCGATTCATGTTCCATTGTCCTGTGCCCGTGTCCCATTTAACGAATAATTATAATTTATTGCTGTGATTACATTTATAAAGTGTTGAGATATCTTATGTAGGCTGATATAAGTGTGTCTTATTACATATAGATTCTACTGTCGTCGGTAGCTTTCATAAAAGCATCACCAATTTCTCGCCTGTATAAATAGTTAGATAAGTGATTTCTGGGTGATACGTTTTTACAGATCACACTGCACTGAGTCAATGTTACGTTTAGATTACCTATAGTCCACCTCGGTACGACCTAATCTTTTTATATATCGCTTGACAGGCCGAAGATACTAACGATACCAGTCACGTATCTATAGATATCAATACCATAAATCGCCTAAGCAATAAATTAAATTCATGTAAAATAGACTTCTCGTGTCCCATTACTTTATACAATGGTGTGAGGTTTGGCGGTCTGTTCGTTTGTATTTTCTATCCGATATACAAAAATAAATATTATTAGGCAATCTTGCGGGCATTTTGTTTGGCAGCTGTTGTAGATGAGGTTTAGGTATATGACGGCCCCTAAAGTACTAATTTTATTATATTTTAGTGTCATAAATTGTTTTAGAATTTCTTTCTAGGTTTCCAACATGGAAATAATTATTAATATGAAATAATTATGAGTACGTTTAGAATATAATTTATAAAGAAAATGGCAGCTGATTTAACTCTATTGTGTTGGATAACAATTTGGCCGAGCTTATTAAATGGGAACAATATTGGTATAGTATTTATTGTAAATGTTGATAGAAAACATGCACGCAATATTGCCTTACACAATGTTTAGCCAAATCTCACTCCTACAAATAATATAAGATGTATCGAAAGTCCATATTATATTAAATCGACAGTAAATTATTACCTATTGGCGTATACAATAAAGAGAACTGCCAATTTTTAAATCACATACGAAATGCCTTATTTCGCGTTACCTGTACTCGTGTACCTACATTGTTGAGAATGGATATCATAGTATATAGAACCTAAATTAATCGATCTCAATTACCCATAAGCGTTGTTAAATCATAAACTAAGCGTGTTCTCAAATCACTGCTGGGCATTTTTCATATAGTCGTTACAGAAAGTTTTTAATGATAAATACCTAATAGTAATCGTTGTGCAGTGTCAATCTTCAAGCCTTCGTCAACTGTGTCAGCTCGTTGAATATTTAGCTCACAAGTAGTCGTGGTTCGCTCATGTCTCATTGTAACATGTCACCGACTCGCCGACTCGCCGGCAACCGCCATCCATAATAATTTTAACGTAAATTTAAGTCTGTGTTTGGTGCGTAATGCGTGTTGAATGTGTCTTCTTTACATGCCATTTAGTGTGCTGTAAATTTACATAATATGTATGTTTGAGGTTTTGGAAATGCATTTCTTAATATACGTATAAATTCAGCGTGAAACGATCGAGCTAGCACCGCGGACCGCGCGCTAGTCCGCTTTTAAAGACATCTTTTCGACTTATATTTATAATTTTATTCTAGCAGTAGGCGAATCTAAATAGATGTTAAAGCACAAACGTCACGGAGTGTCTTAGGTGTCTCTGCTGAAATAGGGGCGTATTGACAACACACACTGCCATTACAAACGTAACCCATGGTGCGATCTGGTATGATTGGGTCATAACGAAGTGTTTATTCCACGTCTGATGTGTTTATGAGTGTTTAAAGTGAACCTTCACGATTAAAACTTTACGCTACGATATGATGCCTTATAACTCGGATGCGAGGGTAAGCACTCGGATCTTACAATGTATACTTCGCATCTTGAGTTTGTGACAATTATAACTGCCATTCGATAAGTAATTATACATCATTTGACGCGTAGAGGTTCATACGAATAGCTTCATAGTTTACGGACTCCGTCGGTGCGTAGCCGGTCGTATTTGATACATATTATTCAATTTCGAAATTGTAATAGATTTATTAAGTATGTAATAATCTCGCAGGAGATAAGTAATGAAATACCATAATATAATTTGTGTCTTAGCTGATAATGGAACATTAGTGTGATGATAAGTTTATATCGCTTGGAATGACGAGAGTCGGCACACGAACGATACGGGACGGGACGGAAGCACAAGACTGCATGCGCGACGGTTGACGGTCCATTTGTTGCAATGCTTTCCCTTCCAATGCTCTTAATCTTTTTCATTTTTGTATCGGAAGCGAATGTTGAAGTGACCAAACGTGGCACGTCCAGTCTATTAGCTGCGGGCTCTCACGAGTCCGCTGGTGTCCATTGAAACTTTGTATATAGGTACCTTTAGATTCTATTGTCATATGTTTGACATATGTTTAATTTTATTCATCTAATAAAGTACAGATGGCTGTTGTTATTTTTATATTATTTGGGTAGAAGTATATTTTTTGTAAATGACCTCTGTATTTATCTTTTCTAAGCTTTGTAAGCCATAGGAACCTAGATTAATATACGAGCTACGAACATTGTGATTAAAAACTAACTTTGAATTTGTATTTACGGATATATTTTTGTTCTGCGTATATATTTCTTTGTTTCGACAGATTTTTCTTAATAATTTTTTTGTTACTTCAGAGTGCAATATGTACAAATATTTACATATAAAATATTAATTGTACAGTCAATTTTAGTTTTAATTTTGTCAACGCAATATTGTTCGCTATTTCATTCGTTGAATGTACACTGGAAAGCATAATAACTTATATCACACGCGAGCAGGCTCGGGTGAGTCCACTCGCTCTCATTATTGTGTTTTCTTATACTTAAGTGATTAATTTTACATAGACGGACTAGGTGATGTTTGTATTTAAATTTGCTAATTTTTTTGTAGCAGATTAGATTTGTTTACTTGGATAAGATAAATAATGTACATTTTGAATTGATTTTAAAGTGATTTAGTTGTTATTTAGTAACGAATTTTTCTTATTAATTATTTGTAACTGGCAGCCTCGTGGCCAGTCCACTGATACCAGTGTGATTCGTGCAATGTCCATTAGAAAAAAATAAACAATTGAGCTTCGTATACGCATACCGGTCGTGTGACGTGAGCCCGCCAGCGCGCGCAGCGTCTGTTGCGTGTTCTCGCGCGCTCACTTCGCTGACAAGTTGATTTCTGCTATATTGTCTTCGATACTCCTTGCACTGGTTACACCCTCCGCAGAGGAACGGACGGCCAGTCCTCTAGACTCTAGAGTGCCACGTCACGTCGGATGTTACTGCAAGGCTGATATTACGAGATAAGAGCCCATTCCGTGTTCTTTAAAACACATTTTTGTATATTGTTTCGTATTTCTACTTTCCGCAGTGACTATTACTTTCATCCTAATACTATTGCCTTAGTGAATCCTCTATTTTATAATTTAACTACAGTGGTGAAGAGAATTAGATATAGGGAACAGACATGACGAATATGTTAAAATTTTAGAGAGACAACTTTTATAAAAGATAATATCTACAAAACAAACGATGAAAAGGTGTGTACAAAACGAGGAAATTTGTATGAAACATTGTTATGCGAATAAACTTACACCTCAATATAAAATATTATTGTCTTTCATTTTTCCTATTATCCTAGGCATTTATAAATTACATTCCTATTATATGAGATTCTTTGTATGATACTGATACGCAATACTTACGAATGTGAATATATCCAAAGACACATTATTCTTAGCATATAAACACATGAAATATATATAATTTTTTAACGTTCATGAAAATCAGTAACTCAACTTATAAAAGTGATTTGACTAATTGAGTTCACTATAATATGATTTGGTAATTATAATAAAATTCAAACAAGTCGATGGCTCATGACTATGTTTCAATAAATGACTATAACTTTGGTCAATAGGTATATACAAACTGCAAATAAATAAAATTCTAACATATTGTACCAAACATAACATAATACTGTACTAGGTTTATATTATTCCCTATTTCTGAGCCAATTGTAAGAAAGGCGTTTAATTTCAACCATTTCTAACTAAAGAAAGTGCGTTGTAACAAAACACGTGTTTTAACTCTAACATTTACATCATTACCTAGAGTTGTTAATCAATTTTTGCACTCCTGTTAAAAAAAGACATGCAAATTTATTCACCGTAGTTTTTTTTTATCCACTCTGAATAAAAGCAGAACTGAATATCGTTAAAAATTTCATTTTTGGGAACATTGATAATGAAAAGTATGATTGAAATCAATTGAATAAATACATACATTTCAAAGATTCTGTATTATTATCATGTTAAAATGAAAACTTGCTATTATCAAAACGTGAGAGGTATCAACACAATTGTTTTTTACAAAGTTAGATAATTTCTTGGTCTTAAACTCATTGAGTTACAAAATAACTTTTATGAATCGTCACTGGGCAGATTCTTAAGAATTAGAATTTTACTCATATTTCATTAAAACATATTTTATTTCCATAAATCATGAAATAGGTACTTACAAGTAATCATAAGATGAATAACGCTTTAAATTCATCACAATAATATTTATTTACAAAATAAATATTATTGCAACGGCGTCCAGTGATCAATACTATAATATTTAAACCAATAAATATATAAATAAAAATGCCATTAAAAGAAATAAATACAAAATGAGAGACCACTGAATACCAATGACCTCAGGGAAGTACCTTAATGACCAAAGCTAACAAGTTCTTAAGTGTATCAATGAAGTAGTTGAGTGTCAAGAAAACTTAATACTAAAAGTTGTATTTTAAAGCTTGATAATACACCTAGTATTTTATATTTTCCTGTTCTTCGTCCTAGTAAAAACGTTGAAGATACCTACTGCTTCGTATAATACTTAATAAATTATATCACAACCTCATTCGCATGGATGATACACTATTGCTCATTCGTAAGTGATGGTTTCGCCGAGATAGACGTGCTGTGATTAAATAACATGTTTCATATAAAGTGTGCCTTTGTGTTATTATGTGTCCATATTATAGTTTCGTGTAAGTATTTTGTGTTAAATGAAATCATATAGAAAGGTGCTTATGACGTTGAAACTATCTGCGATACGTGTTGTTGTGCTTGAAATTATTTAATAAAACCAGTATTGAACAGAAAATAAGAATAATAAATGTTTACGATGATACAGAATGATGAGATAATATTAAAATAATATACTGTGCTAAATTAATATATGGTATTTACGCATAATTCTGGTTGAGTTTGAGTTTTGTGTTTGCTTTTTAGCTGGGCAACCTCGAATGAAGTTCTTTCGCAAGGACTACCATTTTATAGAGACGACGGGCAGTTTTTATAAAATTCAAACAATACACAAAAATTGGGAACAAGCGAAAGAAAAATGTGAAATGGAGGGGGCCACACTATTTTACCCTGATGATGATGATGAAGCTGAAGCAGTTATGTCGTTTTGGAATGAAACGCAACCATTTTCGTGGGTGTTTATTGGTGTCTCCGCTTTAAATGTGCCCGAAGTATTTGAAACTGTGGATGGTGAGGATTATCTGACTACCATTTTTTTACAACCTGAAATATACATTTCCGATAGTTTTCTTCTTGGCAGACTCTATAATCATGATTCAATATATAATAACCCGGGATTCTCACTAGTGCACAAACAGTCGCACAATGTGCAATTTCACCGAATTGTGAAAAACATTTGCAAATGTCGGCGGCCTACGCATACGAAGACTGGCATAAAAAGTTTTACACTGAGTTTATGTGAATAGAATAGAATATATTTATGAGGGAAAGATTTAGATTCATTAAATTCAGGTCTTTCTGTATTAACGCTTATCTGCGTACTATCATTACTAATAACTAATTTATATAGCTAAACGGACACTTGCTTCCTTAAAAAAAGGAATACAAACTCACAGTTATCATTTAGTTATATTAATTTGAAACTCGCAAGATTCCTTAAATACATAAATGCTTTGCAACTCGTTTGAAAGGTCAAGGGAATAAGTTTATGTTTAGAATTTTATTAATTGTTATAACGATTATTTATCATCGAAATACTGAGGCCGTTGATAATTGGATAGCTTCTTTTTGCTTGCATTACCATAGGGTTACGCTCAAAGCGTTACATTTATGAATAATCAAGATAACGAAACAAAACCAAAACAACAGGCTACAGTTATAAATATTAGTTTTAAAAATAAAAAGACTACGTGCAGGTTGACCATCCGTTACTGGCTGCAAGGGGTATAAATGTATTAAATAAATTATATTTCTAAATGTTTACTACCTCTTGGCATAAGACTCAATACCGATTGGGACCTCAATAAAACGCAGGCCAGAACGATAGACTTATCTATATTTATATTATAAAGCTGAAGAGTTTGTTTATTTGTTTGAAGACACTAATCTGAGGAACTACTGGTCCGATTTGAAAAATTCTTTCAGTGTTAGTTAGCAGATTTATTGAGGAAGACTATATGTGAACTACGGCGAGGCCGGGGCGAACCGCTAGTAACAGACATAGAAGAAATTTACATTCTGTCCAACAGGTATTCCTATAGGTGAAGTGTATGACAGATGGGGACCAGGAGAGCCCAACAATGCTGGTGGCAAAGAGAGCTGTGTTATATTACGTCGGGACGGTACTCTTAACGACGATCAGTGTGGTAAAGCCTACCCATATATTTGCAAGAAGACTTTAGGGTCTCTCGAATGGAACAACGTGTGTGACATACCCGATACGAGTGAGTTTTGCTACCAACTTTTAAGTATAACTACCAACGCTGTAAACGACTTTAGAAATTTTAAGCATTTAATTTAATTAATTTATTAATATCTGGAAATACTTATATGCTATTTCCAGATATATGAGTTACCTATTTCAATGGCCTAAATCTTTTCTGTGTACATAAAGTAAGAGTCAATTACGTGTTCATACATGTCATTAAGTCCCTTTATGTGTACTTATCTCTAATTCAGACGACGCATTCAAGACGCAAAAAATATTTAACTGGGAAACCTTTAACATCTCCGGTATTTAATTTAATGTAATTTTTTCTAATATCATGTAACTTAATTTATAAAAATATGTCCTTTAATTTTAACAGAATTATACCATAAAATATCCAGTAAATATGTTTGCGTTAAAAATTCTTTGAGCATTAGAAAGCTTCTCTAAATGACATAGACTATGTACTTCGGACGAAGCCGAGTCGAAAAGCTAGTAATATATATAAATACGGCAGTCCGAAAGAAGTTCTTCAAAGCGACTACCTAAGCTTTTTCATGATTTACCAAACGTATTAAATGTGTATCTAATCTATGAACCATTTATTCAAAGCTTCATGATCAAAATCCAATATGTTTTGTCTTCAGACATAAATTGTTGAAAAATCATTAATCATCTAAAACAAATCTATATCACCTTTACAACCTTACGCAATTCGGTAAAATACAAGATTAAAAGATATAATATGGCGTTATAATTACTATTAATTATAATTATGTCTATGTATAAAATTATTTCCAGAATATGAATACAGTGAAAAGCTGGGCAGATGTTATAAATTTCATTCGACTCCTATGAACTGGACAGCGGCGTATACCGTTTGCAGTGCAGAACAGTCATATTTAGCCATCATAGATAGTCAACAAGAAGCTGATCATCTAGTAAACTTAACAAATAATGCTAATAAAGATGTAGGCGGTAACTTCCTGAGGGGCGCCGTACATTTAGGTTTTGTTCAAAGAAATGAATGGCGATCAATAAAAGGTAACCAGTCTTTAGTTGTATCTACAGATATTTAAATAACTCGTATAAGATAATACATAATATTTGGGAAAATTGTTAAATTCATTGAATTTGCAATTCAATCAAAAATTGCAGGTCACGCACGCCACGACTTAATTCTTCTCTTTTAATCTCGCCTTTATCATAAAAAATATAATACTATTCCTTATTAGATATTAAATATATAACACTATTCCTTATTAGATAATAAGGAATAGTATTATATTTTTTTATTTGGTAGATACCTACAATTTATTTTGTTATACCGACCTATAATGCTATAGAAAAATAAGCCAAGAATAAGCGTAGATTTTATACTCATTTTTGTTACATCGCGGTAAATTATAATTCCCAAGAAAATTGAGCAAAAATATTGCAGTCGGAAAAACCACTTGCATCCATGTTAATGTAATAATATACCAGTTTCAATGTTAGTCATCACGCAAAGAATGAAATCTGTGTTTCAGGCATGCCATTAAAATCTCTGGGATATACCAGATGGGGAAACGGACAACCAGACGGCGGTGAGAAAGAAAAATGTGGATCAATGTTCTACAATGGCAAACTCAATGACATAAGTTGTAGCCAAAAATGCTTCTTTATTTGCGAGCATGAAATATCATTTCTCGAATCTGCGATCAATCCGAGGTTTGGAGATTATAGTAATATAGACTAGCTTATTTATTTCTAATTTCAATACTCAATAAAATATTTTTGTGTTCATACCATTGTTCGTTATTTTGTGTATCGCTACATATAACGCTACATATAAAACATTTATATACCTGTAATTTTTATGGATATATTTTATATTCTGTAATTATATATACTATAACAATTTTGACTCCACATAAAGTATATATTTTCTAACGTTTAAATTACATTATAATAAAATATCAAGTATCTAGATTTATAAGTTATTCTAATCTCAAAACTATGATACAGAATTTTCAGTTATTATATATAACATAAGGTATTCTTTTATTTTAGTGTGATATTTTATATCATGGGGTTTTAGAAATTAATTGAATTATTAACTTTTTATTAATTGGTGACTGTCACATACAACTGAACCTAATTAACATGTGATGATTAGATTTTTAGTACTTTGGATGCGACATAATTAGTATCATACACTTTCTGTATTTTTTTTTTAAACTGCAGTGGATCAGATAAGGACAGACTGCTGCAGTGTTTATGACAGTGGTCCTCAATCTTATCTCGTCTGACACACCCTTTCATAAACTTAATTATCAATATCATAAGTTTTCAGCACCCTCCTTCGCTCTGCTCCTCTCCTCCCCCGTTTATTAACTATTTTATTTGATATTTCGAGAAATAAATCTGCATAATATTATATTCGATTCATTATTTCTCATGAATTGTGTATTTTTAAGTTGTGTCTGTCTACTACTATAATTTAAAATTGCCATATATTAATAGACAAGTTTTAATTTAATTTTAAAAGTTAATGAAATTAAAACTTAGTCCCAACCGCCGCCCCCATTACCCACTTCAACGGCCCCCATTTTTTCTAGTTCTTGCACCCTCTAGGCCTTCATCGCCCACAAGGGGGCGATTTAGTTTGAGTTTGAGTTTACTGTTTCTCAACGGAATTTTCAGTGATTACGTAAAATGTACGTACACTGATTACGTAAAAATACTTATAGAATCCCCGTGTGTACACCCCTAACCCCAAACTAGCCACCCGTCCTCCACTTTTGCAACCCGCACACACTTACGTTTAAGATTACGATTTAATTTTACCCATTAACAAAGCAGTATATGTCGGCTGAGCGAAATACATGTAATAAACAAAAAAAAACAAAAAATAATAATAGTAATTAATTATAATTTTAAGAAAAAATCAAATAAGAAAATTTGAACGTTTTATTGTTTAAGTATTACTTCCGTATTCAACATCTACATAACTATAACATCCATTGGGCATAGTACAGTATCGGCGGGACACCCTGTATATTTAAGGGATTGGGAATAGCTTCACTTACACAATGTCTTTGATTTGAAGATTTAATATTTTGTGAAGAAAACAAAAATTAACGATAATATAATATGTTGAATAAAATCAGAGCGATGAGGGTAATGACTTTCATACAAGTCATTGGCTACTCACAACTAATTATTTATTTTTTATCTCTTTTATATGACGAAAGAGAAAACAATATTGAAAAAGCTGTTAATGGCGAAAGATAGACAAATTAAACTGATTATTTACAAAATAATTGTTCCTGCGCTAGAACAAATTAAATTAAGCGTAACAATTTGTTTATTTACATAAAAATACGCAATATTTTTAGGCTAAGGTTAATAAAACACAAGTGAAAACAAATTCATCATTTATATATTATATTTATTCTACTTCGCGTATACAATATCTATGCGTATAAAATAACTATATAGAGTTTAAATGATAACCTTTGCTGCTATTACGATACAGTGCAAAGTGAACATTAATCATATAATAAAAACAGTCTTAAATTAATAATCTTATTTGTTAATTTATTTAAAGCTTCCTTAGACACCATTTAGACCGTAATATGAAATATTCTCATAAGAGATCTGACACAACCGCCCACCTTTATAATTAATTTTTAAAATACATTTTTTAAAACATTTCCAAACTTATAGCTTTATACATAATAATAATTCTTCTAATTATATACCTTCTATTAATCAACATTTAAAGGTAAAAACTGTCTCTCTTTCTCTTAATTAACTGTTTTTTTAGAACAGCCAGAGAACACGAAAATAATTTCAATATAACGAAAATTACATTAAAAACAATAAGTCGATTATTAAAGCCTTTTTCTTAAAACATAGATGGATGTATGGTTATAAAATTGCGATTTCTTCGCAATGAAAATCTATATGCATAATTCATTTTATCATAGTATGGTACCAATTACTGCTGACCAAAAACTGCCTTACCAACTAACGGCAGATATTTAACAAACGGACCTCCATAGGACAATAATACTCGGAGTGGTTCGAATAACAGAACTAGCCAATACAATATAAGCAGATAGAAAAATGCCGAAACAATCAGGTCCAACACAAATAATCTGAAAAAAACATGTTACAATTATTTATATACAATATTTATGATAATTAGTGCAAAAGATGATTTAAAATTATCTAATTATTTGATGCTATATAAAACGATGACAACAATTACTTATCAAAAGCGAAAATAATCACGCAAATCATTACGGGTTTATCCAGTCAAAATAAAAAAAACATAAACAAACAACAGAATAGTTGCATTCAGAACCTCCTTCGTTTTTGCGAACGTCAGTTAAAAGTATCACTTTGCGATATGATGTATCTGGCCTAGGTTTGAATCACACTAACATGATAAATGTGAAAGTTTATTTGTTTGGATGTTTGTCCGTAAATCAAGCTGAAACTACTGAACGAATTTTGAAGAAATATGGTATACAAACTGGGTATAAGCTGACCTGGGTGATAGGATACTACTTATAACGATTAAATGCTTCTTCGGGATAAAACAGGAATCTTGATATCCGGGCGGAGCCGGGACGAGCGTCTATAATAGTAATCTTATATTTTTCATGAAGTTCGACCTAGTGACACCTTTCGGGGTTTTGCGATATTCCTCATAGATTTCGTTTTCTCTTACCACGCCAAATTAAAAATTCACTCTGTATATTAACTCGCATTCTTGTATCGAAAAAAAATGCATGCTTCATAGAATTACATATTAAAGTATGAACAAAATTATCTAGTTTGCGGTATAGGGTCTATTTTTTAGTATGTAGAAGAACGTAGATCATGCCCAGTTTATAGACGAAAATTAATATATTATTGGCGTCCTATTAAAAAAAAATAAAAAATTATAGGTCCATTGATCCAAAATTTTCTCAGTCAATTAAGACATGCAACTTTGCTTCATAATTCATATTACACCTGTCCCGAGGTTAACTCATAGAAAATAGTAAGCCCTCTGCTAATGCTATCGTATTTCTAACAGATTTCTTATTAAATTGAACTAAATCCTGCTTTATTATAATCGAGATTTTCGAAAAACGACGACTATTAATAAATGTACATTTATTTATGTATTTATAATCATTATCCACATGACGTATACAACCATGGTAATATCACGTTTTTATTGTTAAGCGACAAAAAGCATAAATAAATAAGCACAAAAAATATAAATCATATTCACAGCCAACATTTCCAGCCAAGATAAAACAAACGTAAGAAGTAATACCCGTGAAATCGAAAGACAATTAACGTCGTCCATACATTGCATAATAGGTAATAGACATATTGAGGTAAAGCTATATGAAATGGAAACAAATCATAAAAATGTGTAAAAATGTTCTCATAACCAGTTAATTAAAGTAAGAGTTAATTAAAAATTCCCATACAGTATCATTCATTTAAGTACTTACATATTATTCTGCAACCGGGCTTTCGGCAGATTTTCCAATTTTTCCCTGAGACAAAACAACTTTCCTCCAATCATACAGCTTTCAATATAAGGTTCTATTTTTATAATCGTAAGGTCCATCGGAAATGTGTTGAGATCTATTGAGTTTAATTTCTTCGGCAGTTCCTTGAAATTATTTGTATCGAACCACCATTCCCGGGTCGTAAAGTATTGCAGTACTTCTAAACCGACTGAAATTCGATTCTGAATTCGCACCATGCTAAAACAATAAGAAATAACTCAAATATCACGCATCAAGTTTAATTTTCTTAAAACGTTATAGTATATAACTAATAATAATGAGGAAAATAGCTTAATAAACTCAGAATCAATATATCCATCGCATTTTTATAAAATTATACTAAGAATTAAATATAGCATGTATTCAATAACGTTTTTACGCGTCAGGTCACGCTTTTTTAGTTATTTGCATGAGATTTGTTTTGCGTAAGTAGGTACATTATCATTTATGATGTTAGCTGTAAAACGTGTTATTTTTGATCAAGTATACCACATTGTATCTTTGACGTTTGAGTTTGGATAAGTTGTAGTCTAAATAAAGGTTTTTTAAATGCCGAATGTTTTTTCATTTGGGAAATTGTTAATTTTTTTATATACTTATGCTTTTTTTTCGATACGTAAAAGTAACGCGTTTTATTTTGTTTTAGGAAGTGATGGCGGCCATTAGACAAATCGATGAAATAATATATCGTCTTATAAATCGGGAACTAATGTTTGCCCGAATGTGATATCAAGGTTCCATATCATTAAACATATCCAAATAAATACTTTAAGATAAAACTATTTTCTATTGTAATAAACTGTTGAAGTGTGATCTCGTTTTTAATTCGAATATTTTTTGCGATAAGTTGATTCAAACAATCATTATAATTTTAGAATGCAATTGAATTCCATAATTGAGATACGTTTAGCAATATTCAAATATTTATTGCCGAAAAAGCTCAGAGTTATCAAATGAAAGAAAACTTTACGGCTCATCTAACTAATGCATTTCACATCAATGAATCTAACAACCAAACCGTATGTTAAGTCTAAAAAGTATTCTCTAGATAGATGCAATATAAAGACCATACTTACAAACGTTTCTGTCCAAATAGAAGCATGAGGAAATCGATCAAATACGCCGGCAATATATGGTAGAATAGCACACACAACTCATGCACATACTTATTATGCCGTATGTTCCCATTGGGGTACCACAGCGGCCCTTCAAAGGGATACCTGCGAACTGTCGCTTTACCGACATCTAACACTTCTTTCCACGTATCGTTTCTATCGTCGCCTGACGTTAAATTGAAGACAGGAATTTCTTCTGATCTGGAATTAAAAATTAAGTTATTTTAAGTCCTGAAAATGACGATAGTCTAAAATTATACATATTGTTTATTATAATACCTATAGAAACGAAAAATACACGACAAAAAATTGATATAGCCATTTATTTGTTATGGTATGTTATTCATGAATATAAGTTTTTTTTTCATACACAACCATGAGTAAGCCAACTGGTTTTTAAATCAGACATCTTGATACCAACAGAAGAAACAATCAGATGATCAATTAAACTTTATTCTCAGTAAATTATTTTTGGTCGATTTTCCTTATGCGAACACGTAAGATTAAATGATTTAAGCGATTATTCACCATACTTATATACTATTTTAAGATCTCTTTTTTAAGTTTGCATGCGTTCTAATACGAATATGGATGTATTAGTATTGCTTTAAAACGCCAAAATAACCTCTTAAATAGCCAAATCATTTTAAAAATTATTATGATTTGGTTAGTAAATTGATTACTCATGATTGGTTATTTTATGAGGGTTCAGGCCATAATCCTACTCACTGACCAAGTGCAGGTTGACAGATGCCACATATGGTCGAACTTCTTGGACATGCTTCCCTCACGATGTTTTCCTTCACTGTTTCGAGCAGTGGTGATATTAACTACATGCGCAGATATATTGAAAAATCAGTTTATTTTCTGCGCGCTCAAACCCCCAACCCTGGTCTCGAACCCCCGATTCTTTAATTTTAAGTCCGATGTCCCCACCACTACGCCACCACTGTTCTACAGAGATATGTATAATCATATTTAACTCCTCCATTGCTGACTAGTTACTTTCCAGTGACTTATTAACTCTCCTCTTCTTACCTTTCAACCTTCGTGTTCAAATAGTATGGGATGACGACAAGGGCGTTGATAGCAATGTCAACCGGTATGACTTCCGCGTGGTAATGCCCATAGCAATGCATGGAACGGATGACCCCTTTCCCGGCGCCTATCATGAGGCCAATAGGACCGTTGAGGTTATCTACCCAGCCTGGCACGGGCTCCTGATGAGATGGTGTCACTGAAATTCGTTATATATTTCAATTAGCCGATAGAATGCATCTTTAATTGTTAATAATTGACTAGAAATATGAGATAATCGTTTGGAATATATAAAAATGCATTGTCCATTATAACTCTTAACAGTCTGATTTTAAATTAAAAAAAAAATCTAGATTATCTGTATTACACAATGATTTTTAATAGGCGTCAAGTTAAATTACCAAGCAAATATACAGACCACCAAATAAAATTTTTGTACCCATATTCTCATAAGTCTCTTTGTTTATTTTTCAATGCTACCTATTTATGAAGCATTGAAAAAAACAATATCTATATATATCATCATATTTCTTTACTAAACTATCATATAGATAGACTGAATAAAGTAAAATCAGTTTTCAGTATAAAAAATAGCGATATTTTGATAAGCGATTGCAATAATACATAGTTTGAAATTCTTTGCCAACTTAACTTTTTTAAATCATGTTTACGACTGGTCGTCGTCACAGAGATAATTTTACAAGTAAATGACTTGTGCACTTATACGTTTACTTTAGACTGGCACGGATATACAGGTTTGTTATGTCACGCCGTTTTTTAGAATCTAATCCTAAAATGACATACCATGCATTACCAACGTAGGAGACACAGAAATAACTACATATTTACACGGAATCATAAAATTCTTTCGAGAACAATTGTTTTATATCTCAGGTTTGATTTATTCCTAATGATAAAGATGTGAATAGAAATAAAACGTATTTTCTAAATCCACATTTTAAAGGTCAAAGCCATAAACTCTGACACAATGCGTGAGCAAAAACAATAGTTAATTGTCGTGTTACAATGATCAATTATTCATAACCGAAGCGAAAAATATTGTTACGTTGTTAATTTAGACATTGGCAGCGTATATGCTGTAAAATTGTAAACGCGGTTACATTATAATGTATTATTTAATGCGATTGCAAACTTTCGAAAAGTTGTGATCCGTAACATCCTGCTTACAATTTAAAGTATTAAATATATTCTAGTAAGTAACAATAGCGATTTATAATTAAACTTATCTGTATTTTAAATTTTTTATTTATTTGAACCAATAGTTTACAACTGTTTATTTAGATTTCAACAAAATAATACAATTAATATAAGAGAGCAATAAAATATGCACATGTAACAATATTTTGAAATAGTTCAAAGTAGAAATGTCTTATAGTGAAAATGATCAAACTGGTACGATCTACAACTTAACCTATTCACGCAAAATAACTAGTTACTCAATCATTGATACTGACTAAATATTTAAAATTCGTTACAAAAACACGCATAAACCAACAATCCAACAACCCTATTTTTCAGCCGACTTCAAGAAAAGGAGGAGGTTCTCAATTGACAATTCAAGCTTGCATTGTTTTTTTTATTTGTTACCTCAGAAATTTTGGTTGAAACGATTTTGATGATTCCTTTTTATTTGCGAGTTAATGCCTCCCATTTGGTCTAGGTCTAACAATTTAGAGGGCGGTTTAGTTTTTTTAAATATATAATTATTATCGTTAAAAAATACCCACCTATACTCGGACGTACAACAACTGCGGGTAGGTCAGGGTATGACTCCCTCACCAGGGCTTCTGCCAACCGTTTGGAGTAAGTATAAGAATTGGGGTGTTTCTGCATCAGCGAGGGAGCCAGTAAGTTCAGCTGATCGTCGGTCAGCCAGCTAGCCGCTTGTAATACTGCATGCGGATCAGCTGGAGGGTCATGGACCTAGAAATAAATAACTTATATGTTAAGAGTCAACCACTTAATCAGTATTTGTTACACGCTTTGTGTTCCTGACCTTCACTTTGCTGATTTAAAGTATTCAAAACTTTAACAAGAAAAAATAATTAACAATATTATTATTCATTGCTGTATTATTACAATTCCTAGATTTACAGACAATTTTGCTAGCAATTGATCATTGTTAAACGTGTTACTGTTTGGTTTTCTCACCATTGTGACTTTTTTGTTATATAGAACACCCATTTATTATACCCTCCCTATTGTACAAAACCTGTTGTACCAAATTTTCCACGACATATCTGACAAACAAAACGACCTTTTTTTGTCGTATAGCTCTTGAGTAAATTCATTGTATTTAAATCATAATTGTGTTTTTTTGAACAAATTTCATTAAATGCAGCTAACAACTTAAGTCACAGGTAAACACATAATAAGTTTCATGTTATATAGCGTTCCATACCCTTTCAGCCATTCTTTCGTAATCAGGATAACAGAACGCAGTAGACAGATGCACGAAGGAGACCAAGTTCTTAATCTTTTTGGCCACGTCTAACACGCGCTGGGTCCCTCGCGTGTTCATTTCCAAGCCCTCTTTGAGAGGTGCTTCGAGACGCAGGGTTGCGGCGAAGTGGAACACTATTGATACCTGAAATAAAATATTGGTCTTATTGAATAAATAAACTGGTATTGAGCTTCCTGAATTGCTTTAGTTATATTTATTGCAAGGAATGTATCGAATTTGTCTTCTATGAGCGACGCTCGACACAAACTTTTTTTATGTGAGAGACAGCAAAGGATTTGCTGGGTCGCCTGATGGTAAGCGACCAGCACCGCCCATAAACACCTATGCAAATGTATTGCAAACTTTACTGGATAAGGGATAAGTAAAATATTGATGCAGGGAATAAGGGAAAGGACTAGAAGAGGTAGGGAAAAGAATATGTACCTCCGGCTCCTCCACTCACCGAACGAAACACTACTATTTTACGCCGATCTTTTGTTGGGGTGTGGTACAGTCCCCAGTGCGAGCTTGCCCAATTCGTGCCGAAGCGTGCTCGACTCCCGCCCTAAAACCTACTCTACTAACTACTAACTTGGGGCCAGTAGCAATACCAGGGCGAAAAAATGCAGAGAAATAATATTGGTCTCGTTTATTCCACAAGAAATGTAATTTAGCAAGATCCAATCCTAAAATCCTGCCTCGGCCTCGGAGGACTCGTTCGTTAAGTCAGTCAAATAAAATGATTCAGCGTGATAATAGCTATTTGTTTGTTAGTAATAAAAAAAAATTACACGCTACGTGATTGACAAAGAAGTAGCCAATAAATTAGGATTATATAAAGCATCAAAAGTGTTGCGTACAATTCAGTAATAAAGTTTCTATGGAATAGGAAGATAAGAATGAAGTTCTCGCTTATTGCAAATAAAACAACTTTATCTGATAATGCCAGCTTATAGACAAAGAACTAGTTTATCGTAGTTTTATACGGGTGAATGAAATTAATGTATTCTACGTGATATAAACAGAACATTACATAAAATCTATTCATTAGCTCATAAAATGTTAAATATGCATGCAATAGCATATATAATTATTTAACCAACATAGCCGAGAGAACTCATAACAAAACCAAACATTGGGGCAATAAGATCAATTTATATTGTATTTGCTTTACAATACCGTACATCAAATGCAGTATACACATTCAATTTATATATTACTTTAATGCCTCTTTCACTATTGTGCTCCACCAAGGATTTCAAACAACTTTCACTTATTACTTCCACGCATTTCTAAACTACCTCTATTTACTTACGTGTCTAAACCATAGATACGATTTGTTAACCGTAAGCTTTTTTTTAACAAATATAAAATTTCTATAAAAATTTACATTATGAAGTGAACTTACCGTTAGACTTATATTTATCCAATTTTTTAAAATGAACATCTCATGAACAACTATTACATAAAAAAAATATTGTATTAATCTATTTATACGTTACAATAACGTTGCTATAAATAGTAAACGAATAATTTTGGCAATAAAAGGTTAAAATTTAACTTTATAATTTTATTTGTGAAATAAAATATCCTAAGACCTATCCTCGTAAAGAGCCATACATACATATAAATGAAAACAAAACATTTTATTATAAACTAGATATAAAAAATAACAGATTACCTCGTCGTATATTTGCTGCAATCTCTCGTTATCAATACCAAGGTTATCATTTAACAAATCTCCCGTAACTGGTATTAATTTCTTCATTGCGTGTGGTTTTTCTTCCCTTATTCTCGAAAACAGCTGAAAAACAACAATTATTTATAAATAATACTATCTACCCATCTATTATAAAATTCTATATGTTGGTAATGTATGGGTGACCGGTGAAGTCATAAAACCGTTTGGTATTTTATAATGATTTATTTGTATGTAAGATTAAAAGCAAGTTTATCGTGGAATAAGCAGTATAACTTCTTCAATAATTACTGAGTTATGTAGTATCTCTTTCTTAATTGACATCGATATTTTATTGTTAGCTTTATAACTATTGTATAAGCGCTGTGTGACGGTAAACTTATTACAGGCAATAGTAATCTGTGACATAGGCCACTGATCGAATTCAAACGAATCTCACGTCTCCTGTGAAATGGACGCAAAAAGTTCTGTCTAACGAACATTTAGTTTGATCATACATTTTTTTATTTAAGCATGCAAATCATTCGTGTTAGCTGGTATGGTAATTTGGCTTAAATGGCTAAATAATACATTATTGACAGTCACCAACACGTGATAGCCGAATCGAAACAGGCCGTCAAATTCCACTAATGCCAATTTATTCATTTCTCACGATAATACTTACAGGCAATTTCCACATGTCTTCAATGCGCGATTCAGGTGATTTCCCTCGCTTCGGCCTTACCAAAGCGAAGATACAACCTATATCGGGGACACTGTATAGAAGTTTCTCTATCAGTACTTTCCCCATGAGGCCTGATGACCCCGTCACCAGGATCTTTCGACCTCTATACCACTCGTTTACTTCTGACGTCATTTTGTTCTGTGTCTGTAACGGAAATAAAAATCAATGTTAAATAAAGGAATCTAATCCTTTGAACTTTTATGCACACACTATATGGTCCTTAAGTAAGACAATAATATTTTTTCTTTTAATAATAAGATACATAATTAAAAGACATTTTAACGGATTTTAAACGCGATTTGGTCTGATGGTATGTACTGTAATGTACTAGGTGTCGTTGTACTATAAGATGCATGTTAGCTTTCGAAACATTAGGTTAAATAATTTAATGAATAAATAAATCGCGTTTTAAATCCGTTTAAAAGTCTTACTTCCCAAATGTGTGTGTAATGTGTACTCGCGTAAAATCGTTTGATTTGCATTATTTTTCTATGAATTAGAGAGCTGATAAACGTTTTTTTTTGTAATTACATAATTACAGACATAAGTATCTGGTACAAAAAAACCCATACTCAAGTCCAATGTTCACGTTATATTTATCGATATAAATATCAACATTTATTCTTACAATGCCTCTTTAAACCTCTAGCTTTAAAACTTTATCTTTAACAATGCGATCCAGTCTGAATCGTAGGATATCTTATATCTTAGAACTAAATGATAAACACCAATAGTTAGAAAAGCAAAGTATCAAACATAAAAAATACGTAACAATTGAATCTGAATCCACTCTCTCTGGCATCTCGGCATTGTCTGGTGTCTCAGTGAATTATTGTAATTTCAAAACTGTCTTGACTCTTGCATTTTTATCCGTACAGATCAAGCTACTGGTTACAAAATAATTTTTTATCTGATTCATTTCATGTTCAAATTGCACACACATTTATTATGATTAGTCATGTTTTATTTTTGTGGTACTTTCGCATTAAAAACTATATAGTTTTTAGATACTATGTGTCATCGCTTGTTCTTTTCCCGCCTTATTTAACGCCCATTGCCCACTTTAGAACTAAAAAGAAAACAAGTATAAAGTATAAAATATATTGGACATAAATTTTAAATCATTGGTAAATTACACATATGATAATTTACGTGCACTAATAAGGAACATAAAACTTTTTCTTCGAGAATTTTTAATTGTTTTCAAGGAGATAAGTCCATCGTGGTACGGTAAATCAATTAATGTTCAAAATGCGTTGTGGCGTATCTTAATTCCCACAACGCATTACGAACCTTTTTATTATAACCACAAAACGAATTACGCGTTATCTGCCTTTCACTATGACCACAACGCATTGTGATTTTAGTCAAGGATCCTCAAGGAAAATAAATGAGCGCACACTGAGCCTATTCTCTGTTAAATAATAAAAATCTACAAAATACATTTAAAAATCGGTCTAGGTATAACGGGCAGAGACATCGATGATCATACTGTATAAGAAAATATACCTATAGAACGCAAAACCTCCTCTTGAAGTCGGTTTAAAATCTAATTTAATCATCTTTTAAATGATATTTACACCTCATTGTGGAGAAGTGCGAATTTAATTACAAATAACGTTAAAACAAGTGTAACAATTACACCGATAAGTACATTTGTACTTTGTAGTGGTTTGTTTGCTCAATTTTGTTTAGTGGCCTGTAGTTGGCGATATTTCATAATACGGTTTAGCGTGACGCAAGCCATTCTGTGGATCCGCTGCAAAAATGTAAACGGCGAACGAAATTGGATACTCACTGCAATATTTTGTATTGATATTGAATGAAACTATACTTAAACTCGGTATGTCTATACCAAGCACATATGCAGGATTATGATTAAGTAGGTAGCGCAAATCTTACTAATATTATAAATGCGAAAGTTTGTAAGAATGTGTGTGTGTTTGTTGCTCTTTCACGCAAAAACTTCTAAACCGATCGCAATGAAATTTGGTACGTAGACAGCTGGATAACTGGAATAACATACAGGCAACTTTTTATCCCGATATTCCTACGGGATACGAACGAAAAAAGAGCAACGATGCTGAAAAGCTTAGATTTGGGTTAATTTTGCAGTTAAACAGTAATTAGCTATGATAGGATTAAGCAGAATCATAGCATAAGTTAAAACATGTTTTTTTTTGGATTTGATGTTAAATACTGGAGAAGTTATTTTAAATTCCAAAATCTCAATCAAATGTGTCCTCCTTCCAAAACCCTGACCTCTCACCTAAGTTTTCAATAGTTATTAGAAGCCTCCACATAAAACTAAGCAGCTAGTAAATTTATAGCATGTCAGTTTATGTTGCTGAAAATTATCATTGCAACACCGATAATAAAGTAACTTAATAAAGAAAGAGCAAAAGGAATAAATCAAATTTTAATCAGAACATACGGGAGCCATTTTCTGTCAATTAAAGAAAAATAAAAAATTCTAAACGTTAAGTCCTGTGTCTCCTAGTGGGGTATGGGGCAGATGATATACATCTGTTTTAACAAAAAATTCTACGGTAGATAAAAAAATACAGTATAATTGATCTCCTCTTTTTAAGAAGTCGGTTGAAAATGTAAAAAAGTCGTGAGAAGCGTTTATTATGCTTTGTTTCGAATATCGACACAATACCAATTTGATTTAAAGCTTAATTATTATCTTGCTCTTGGACTTTGGAAGACTTAACAATAACAAAGTACCTATTGTTAATTGTAATTTGTACCCAAGTATTTATTTTGGCTTCTGAGAAATAGATACGTATAAAGATTGTACAAATTACATACATATTTTTATTTCTATTTTTCAATAGAAAAATATTTTGAATCTCATCTCTCGATCAATTTTTTTCCAGTTTCAAAATTGTTCAACTATTAATGTAAATATTAAATACTAGTGGTCCGCCCCGGCTTCGCCTGTGGCACATATATAGCCTATAGCCTTCCTCGATGAATGGGCTATCTAACACAATTTTTTTTTGCAAATTGGACCAATAATTCCTGAGATTAGCGCGTTCAAGCAAACAAACTCTTCAGCCTTATAATGTTAAGTATAGATTAGAAAACTCTCATCTAAACGCCATGGCTTGTATAGCTATATTAATGGCGTTCCACATAGAACAGGTAATTCTGACAGTTACGTAAATAGTTGTGTTTCGTCACTAGAGAAATATTGTCGACTTGTGAATTACGAGGTAGCCAGTTAGTTCTCTCTATTATGTTGAATGATCACTCAAAAACACATGCAATTGAGGCCTTATAGTAATTAAACATGACTTCTGTATATTTATACAGAGCTGCATACATTTATAATAATAGTAACAATTGTTGATAAAATTGGTTCCACCTTGATTTTATATTTAATTGAATTACGATTTTGAATTGACCTCGATCTTGAATTCTCACTTTGCAACCAATTCTAGTTGGATAGGCAGATACAATGGTGATCCTGGTGTGTTCGATTGGAGATCCTGGGATCCCTGCTATTATGCTTTGAGTTTGGCCACCGAGGAGGTTTTAATGGGTAGAAATCCCACATGTTCTACTTTTCCCCCAAAGCGTATTTTGAAGACTTCCTCCTCTTTAAAAAAAAGAAAGGCAGATACTATGGTAGTGGAAGTCGATAGAGATTTATTTCTTTTTTAACCACAGCGCGATACTGCGCAAAAGGCAGTTACAAAAGTATCAATTCAGTGTTCAATCGAATCAAAATCGTTTAAATCTCGAAACTGCCGGGGTTAACCCCCCAAAACCGAATGGATAAAAGAATTTAAAATACCTGACGTCTATTTAGAGATAAATTTTAACCAAAACATGGAATAAAAAAAATGACATTCTCAGCAAAGCTGGTGGGTGCCATAGCCGCCTATGAGTATTTGGAGAGACGTTATTTGCAGCAGGCTTATATTCCTACATAGGATTCCCGTCTTTATAACATGAGGGAAAAAGAAATGCTTGATGGGGGAATTAAGAAGAGCAGACTGATCATAAAAAGAATACGGGCCTCCGACGCTAAAAAATGAAAAAATGCCTTTAAAATATGTGACACAGTATTTCAAATTATGTTAAGATTCAACAAACCAAAGCTATTACATGAATCTGGATTAGATTCCACATTGACATGGGCGAAGGTCTGATTAGGACATATCATTCGACTACTTAGGTTACTGCGGCATTTGCGGAAGATGATTAAATTTCTTAAGGCCAACAATTAAAATTTTAGTATACAATAAATTCTGATCAAATTTAATTATTTTTATTATGTTTAAAATATTATTTTGTTACGGCATTTTGCAGCAGTCTTTAAATCAATACAAATTTCTTAACATACTTATTTATACGACGGGGAATTAAAACTTCAATCAAATAGTTATTGCGGTGCGTATTTTCTATTTAGTTCAATTTAACAGTTAGCATATAACATGTTATGAAACAAGATGTTTGTGGTTTTACCGCAAACGGGAAACGAGCAAGTAATTTTCTTATACCATCGTAATCACGCAAACTATAAATCGAGAAACCGCAGTAAAATTATAAAGTAAATTAAATACAAATTCAAAGCAAAATATAAATATATTACCATCTAAGAATACGTTTTACAAATTAATATAAAATGTTTTCACTTGTTTAAAACAATACATTTCTGACATGATCAGCATGCAAGTGTTAACCTGACGTTGTCTTAGAGATGTTCTAATTTATCTTGACAATGAAATCATAAACGAAAGTGAAAACTCACCAATCAGGTGTGATGGTCTAGCAGAGCGCGACGGTAAAGCCGTGCGATGCGCGTGCGCCGGGCAACTGGCTTACAGCGCTTGCTACACCTGGGCTTGCAAGTCGGCGGTGGAAGTCACGTAAAAGGCTCACTTAGTTTAGATTTGCTCCGACAATTTAGAATTGTTCCATAATGTCGCTAAACTTTACGTTATTTGACGACAATCGAGTTTTGGTAGAATGAATTCATGAGAAACTCTGATATATTTAATCTGATACATCTAAATGTAACTTTCCATTTATGATCAGATGTACGTATACATTAAACGTACAATACGTCAAAACTTTCCTACTTAGATCCTGGCTTCTGATTTAAATTAGAAACTCTATTGCTTACAGTAAATGTAAGATAACATATATACAGCTAAAACATAAAAATGATTTTATATACTAGCTCGTAATAAACACTCCTAGTAACACAGAATCATAGAATCATCATAGATAGGCTATGCATGAAGTTTCTGCTTTCGAGAGCGCAAATTCTCCACAGTTATGCCTATGATAAATATTTCCTGTTATGAATATTTCATTATAAATTTTATAATTAAGAAGTTACATAGCTTGTTTGTGAATATGTTTTCTCACAAAAAAGGAATAAATTATACCTTTCAGCTTCCTTACTTCCAGTTGGAATGAGGCTATAAGCGCTCTCTAGTGGATACTGGCAAAACAATTTACTTGTCTGCAGCTCTATCTAGCGGATATATGAAAAAACTATAAGGAAAGCTAATTTACAACAGAACACTGCAATGGCTTAAACTTTCCAAAGATAGATCACGCTTTTATGAAATCAAGAGTAATTTATGTAAAACATGTATAATAGTTTATATCGCTATAAATTCGAGGCACGATTTATGTCATCATAATTTTTTGTAGCTCAGGTCAGGTATTTATTAAAGGAATAAATAATAAATTATACGTCCAATTCATCAATACGCTTGCATTCAGCAGTAACTTTCATTGCATATGCTATGGACTGTTTAGAAAATGATAAACAGAGAGCGTATTTCT
The DNA here is from genome assembly GCF_012273895.1 of Zerene cesonia. Lineage (NCBI taxonomy): Eukaryota > Metazoa > Arthropoda > Insecta > Lepidoptera > Pieridae > Zerene > Zerene cesonia. The sequence goes on along the minus strand of NC_052121.1, from coordinate 4,215,197 downwards.
ACATACATCTTTTATATGAGGGTGGAATGCTTCAGATATAAACATATAACTTTGCTTTATAAAATAGAATAAGTTTTTCTCTAGTACCACTGAGTGTTTATATCAATAAGTATTTTTAGATTTGCAATGCAGTAGTCAAGATGAACTCATGGGGAAAACATATCAGGATCTTTGCCAAAAATCAATACAAGCGGGAGTTTCTCTCCCTAATTTTCCTTCATCTATATTTTGTCTACCTATTTTCATCCATACCCTTCTTAATCTACCCAAAGGTTTGTCTCTGGGATTCCATTGCGATTCTATTACTTTTCATAATAATATCAAATCGTGTTTTTAGGATAAAAATTCTATTACGATTTCTATTTACGGGTACCTTTATTTCTTCGATGTTTCCTTCTTATCAGCTGTTCCAGTGTTCTTTTTTTACTTTTTGTTTAGAAGAGGTATAATGCGATACATATAACAATATTATAGCAGCAACAGAAGTACAGTTTTGATTATTAAATTAATCATAGTCACCTAAGTAATGGAATATATTTGAATTGGAATACATTTGTAGCCCAAAACGCGCTCATCTTTCATATGCCATGCACTCCGGTTCGAATTGTGGTGTAAAAGGTTTTAAAACAATGTATTTTAGTGTATTTTTAAGTAATAATAACAATTCGTAAAGGAAAAAAGGCTATTCTAAAATAAGCGCAACTTATTAAAATTTAATAGCAAATATCAGGAAATTATACATTGTTTTTTATAGTAGGATGATGGAAAATATAAATAAAACTCAGGGACAACTAGCCCGTATAAAGTAAACATGTTGAATGTTTTTATCATAGTCATCTTAATTTAAAATAGTATAATTGTACGTCAAATAATAAATATGCGACTCATAACACCCAATGGGCACTACGATTCACTGGCAGTCGGGCATTCCGCGATCCGGCGCCGACGCCGACGCGCTTGGCGATCGATACACCGCGACAATTTTTGGTGGCCGAATATTACGAAATGTTTGCTAATCAATATGGGTAATGTGCAATGTTATACAACCGAGAATCTAAATGAAAAACAAGCGAAGAACAAAAAACACAAAGAACATAAACCGCAAAAGGACAGTGATAAAACATTCGAAATGGGCGCGAAAAAAGACCAATCATCGAATAACACCAATAACGTGTGTAATTTCAAGCCGATAGAGAAAAATAATGAAAAATTGTTTGTGACAAACAACGAAAAATTGATAACGAATGACATCAAGGTTCAAGAGTCACCGATAGAAAGTGTTACTAAAATAGAGACGCAAAACAAAGATTTGGCAAATGGAAAACAAAGTGTCCCTGAGCAGGTAACAATATTTTCGCTCAATGTTGCAAGGTCATATAAATTAGACGTAAGATCAATGTTATCTTACGCATATTTACGTTATCTTGAACGTAATCCATTATGTGACATTTATTTTTAAAATTTCATTGACATTGCATTTTGATTATTAATATAATTCCTACTATGCTATAAATCAGTATGTTACTGAATACTCAATAATATTTATTGGCGCGCTAGCAGCATATTCCTTACGTGAAATCGTGAAGTGTTATATGTACATGTAAATTAGATAAACGTATGAGTAAACTATTGTAGGACAGCTATATCAATCGTAAAAAATATTACGCAAAATAGACAAACCGGTTTGTCTATACTTCATAGCACTTATAATTTTTATGTTTATTTGTAACAAAAAAGTCCAACAAAGAATAAATTTTTCTTTTTTACTAGCAGATTATTTTATTAAAAAATCCCAAGATATATTATAATTTTTTAATCATCCCGGGACTATCAGGTCTATTTATTAGACAAAGGACAAGGCCTGGACACGGTAAATAATAAGGACCCTAAGAGGCTTGATAATAAGCCATGAAAATAATTTATCGGTGACTTACAAAAATTTTAAATTTCACTTAAAATAAATTATAGATATTTGGATAACTCTGTATTCCATACATTCTTCTAATATTATCCTACTAATATTATAAATGCGAAAGTTTGTAAAGATGTGTGTGCGTTTGTTGCTCTTTCACCCAAAAACTACTGAACCGATTGCAACGAAATTTGGTATGTAGAGAGCTGGATAACTGGAATAACATATAGGCAACTTTTTATCCCGATATTCCTACGGGATACAGACTTACGTGGGTGAAATCGCGGGGCGCAGCTAGTATATTATCAATGCGAAAGTTTGTAAGGATGTGTGTGTTTGTTACTCTTTCACGCAAAAACTACTGAACCGATTGCAATGAAATTTGGTACGTAGACAGCTGGATAACTGGAATAACATATATGCATTTTTTTATCCCGATATTCCTACGGGTTACGGACTTACGTGGGTGAAACCGCGGGGCGCAGCTAGTAATAAATAAAAGGAGGAAGAAGTGTAGTAGCTACCGCAATATCAATTGTCAAATTTGTAGAGTAATACTTCAGCTTTCCATTTCGAAAAAAAAATCAATATAAGAAATTTTTACATTTTAAATCCGATGGCCCCCTGAAGGAGAGCAATTATTTGAACACAAGTTTTAATTTAGACTTAATATTCATTCACTATATCCATGATGGTGAAATATCATCTTGGTACATATGACAAATAAACGCGGAATAAAACCTTACTTAACTATACAGAACAATTTAACATGGAGCATCTTGTAGGCACAACGCGTTAAATCTATTAAGGTCCATTAGGCATTTTTTCTATGATGATCTAATATGCATTATTAGCGGCCAAGGACAGAAGAGTTTGCTATCTGATCCAAGCGTTTTTTACATTCCATTAGCTAAAGTTACAATTGTATCTTAACGGGGTTTGAGAATGATGCTGAGACGGAAAATATAAAACATTATTTAAATTTTAAATCACTTGATAAAATAATATATAAGGTATGTACTTATCGCTAGAAAATAATAATGAGTCAAAGTATGCATAATGCTTCCTGTTCCTCAACATTACCAGTCCATTCCTTTATTCCCGTCCTTAATCCTTTCCTTATCCCTTAAAAGCGGGCAAAGAATTTACAGAGGGCCCCTTTGCAAATATTCATGGGTTTTGGTGATCACTTACCATCTAGCGCGCCACGAATACAAAAAGGTACGGTAAGAAATTGCAATTTATTCATTTTTAAAATATAACTGTATACATTGTTGGAAAAACTATAGTGTCAGCAAAGCAGTAACTGTACCTCCCGAAGAAACAAGAAATCAATTTCGTGTTAGAATTCTAGAACCTTTTATATCTGGAATTATAAAAAACAAGCAACAAAAAATAAATCAAAAGATTAAAATTTAATTATGGAATATAATATACGTAAACCTGAATAGTTGATGCGTCGAGTTGATAACTGTCTATGACGTAGGTAAAAGTAATATTGAAGCAGAGCCAAATTACGAATTATTCTGATCATTTATGTGTCAGTGTTCTAATACTTTGTGTCTGTTACTAATAGTATGTATTTGACATATATTTAGTGTATTACTATTATCTAATGAATTTATAATTTTTTAAACCTTATATGGCACGACAGTTGCTGCAAAATTTCTGGATTTAAAAAAGATATTATTTCAAATTTAACAAAAAAAAAAAACAAACTCTCAGTGTCTTTTCTTTAAAACGTGTAAGCAATGTATAGATTTAACTGGACTGGATTTTGAATGTATAGATTTAACATTAAAACAAAAATAACATTTACACTTTTAAACATAGTTCTCTTGGTTGCATCTAAGAGTTCATCAGTAGTATTCAAGTATTCATAAATGATAACGTCACTTATTTTGCATTTTTATGGATTTTTATTAATGGATTGGACGGATTTAAATTCTAATTGATTAAATTTATTTTGCCAAGGCCAAACAAATAAGACCCAATAAATATAGGCTCAAAGGATTAAAAAGACTAACAGACAAATTAAATGGTCTCACTTGCTCTAATACAGAGTATAAGTAAGGAATTCATTTTATCCTGGCGATCCTAATCAGGATAATGAGATAAACTGATGGAATTACTGTATGAATTAAATCTCAAAATCGACCTTCAACCAAAGGCGTCGGTTATATATAAACGTGAAAATATATGAAGCTATTAAAAAAGAAATAGAAACAAGTAGAAATTAAAAACTTTTTAACGGATTTTAAAGGCGACGCGACAGCAAACGTGTGCTCCCCGTGACCACGCTCGCTGTAAAGTGTTCGAAACGTCGGGTTAATAATATAATGAATAAGTCGCGTTTAAAATCCAAAAAAAAAGAAGTTTTTAATTTCTAAATACTCTCGTAAAATCGAACACAAGAAAATACTATAGAAAAAAGTATTTATGTGTATTAATACTACTTCGTTATGTAATTATACATTTTAAATAGGGATGCATCATTTGGTCAACCTCTAGCTGCAAAAATCAAAGCTATTTTTCAAACAAACTTGTTTTATCTCAGTCTTTTAGGTTTATTGTTTGCTCTTGATAAGAATATTACGTCATGGGTCTTAAAATTACTAAGAAATTCGTTTTCTTTGTAAAAAGTTCCTAATTACCTAAGTACATATCGGTACTAATATTATAAATTTGAAAATAATTCAGTCTGTCTGCCTGTCTCTTCTTCTCGGCTACACTGAACCGATTTGGATGAAATTTTGTGCAAGATAATTTGAGACAAAAGGAAGGATATTTGTTACGGATAAGGATAATTTTATCCCCAACGGTGTGTATATCTTAGTGTCATCATCATGGCTCTCAAACAGATCGTCCGATTTTGATGCACCTTTCATTTGAAAGCCAGTTGAGTGCCAGATTTTGTGTGTGGGAGTCGAGCACGCTTCGGCACGAATTGCGCCAGCTCGCACCGAGGAGGCAACCACACGCCCACAGAAGATCGGTGTGAAACAGTAACACGCTACTGTGTTTTGTTTCGTAAGTAGAAAAGCCTATAGAATAATACATAGAACGTGATTCAAGTGATATCTCTCACATGGGACATGGGAGACTGCAAGCCACTCGAGCAAGATAAAACGAGTTATGATGCATAATAGTCATATTGCCCTTATCCCGTGGATCACATCTCACATGACTATTGTGCAGATAAACTAATTGTAATAAAATAAACGTATGTCAATTACAGTTTTCCTCAAAAAAGTATTCAAAACTCTTTCTTGAAAACCAAAATTAAATGTTTCTTCGATTTCCTTAATGATTTCCTACAATTGAATGACTGATTATTTGCAGAATTCGAAGAACTTCATAAAATGATATCTTAATAGATAGGAAATTCTTAGTAGACTAAGGCACAGTCTCAAACAATAAAAACTATCTTAGCTACTCTTAATGAATAATTTTGTATGGAAAATATGAAATCATTTCAAGTTCAGAATGAAATGTTGTGAATAATCACATTTCTACTTACTGTTTTTAATGACACGTTCTTTCCTTATAGATTCAGCTGTTTATTGAGTTATAGTTCGTATGTATTGTATGATTTTATATATTTATTTTAATCGGTACGAAATAGTTTTAAATAAAATTGAGACTATCGAATATTAGGACCATAGCTACCAATATTTTTTTCATTTATACCAACCAGCAGCTGCATTGTTCATGATTTAATAGTTTACCAATTTCAAATTTCCAAACCATCGTCAACAACCAAATAAAGGTTTGATATAGCATACGATTCTAATTACTAATTACGAACAATTAAAGGGAACGATATGTTTGTTTTTCAGCTAATATTTTTAAAAAATATGTGAAAAAAAAGTGTGAAAAACAAAATTTATTTCCCAAGAAGTTTTCCCTTGCCTTGTCGTACACTAAGAAAGAGACAGATGTACGATAGCGATATAGACGTTGCATTGCATTGATAAAAAGCAGGCGGAAAACTCGATGTCAGTCCGCTAAGCAACTTGTCGAGTTGAGCACGGCAACCGAGTTATGTTTTAATTCCCAACACAAATAGTGTATCGTAAACATAAACCTTGAAAGACAGACTCTTTTTATTAGTGCAACGATACCATGCTAGAAATTTATACATTATGTGTTACCGTATATTGCGTCAGAATGTTTTAACAAAATAAATAATTTATGCAATCGTTATCGTATGGAACATTGAAGTGAAGTTGATGTTTACATCTTTTTTTTTCAAATAATGGTTGTACCAAACAATGAGAATATGTCGTCATATACTTATACCTCGTACTCGGGAAAACCAAGGAGTTTTCTACCGAAGAAGGTAAGACAAGTTAACTAAACATGCGTGAACGAAAGAAAACTTTTTATACTGTGCATATTTAAAAAAATACGCTCATATATAAATAGGGTTTTTACTGTTATATAAAGTGTTGATAACTAAATGTCATATTATATAATAAAATGTTTTGTCGCACATAGTCGCACGTCCCGGCTTCGCTCTAGTTACCGCGGAATAAACAAATTGAAAAATAAAGAAGTAAATGAAATAACGTCATTCAGGAATAACATAAGTTTGTTCTGATGAAAGAATTTTCAAAACCCATCAGCGGTGTCAAAGCTTACGATGAAACCAACAATAAATAAAATATTTATAATTTTTTCTAAGTAAATTTGATTTGCTTTAAGGATAAACTAGATAGCTACTACTTATATTTGTATGGCCGAGAGCCAGAACCAAATTTGGTATGATTAGCCTGACTAAAAAGAAATCCAGTAATCCTGTACGGAACCTGTACCATACCCAGTACCTGATCCATAACCAGTTCGTAAACACGAGTTATCTTAACTTTCCTATAAAATGTACTATACATTTCCACTGCTTTAATTACTTAATCACGTATATTATAGAGAGCTCGATTTGGACAGTTATTGTTAATATTTAACATTGACATGTCTGTATGTACATTTGTCAAATAATAATACATATGCCTATAAAAAATATCGTTCATGGGCAACTAATGTAGGTATTTATTAAGTATAACTAACTCAATCTGCGGAATTACTCGCACACACTACATCCAGTCGTTAACAAATGTCGTTACGATTTAGTTCATTATTAAAACTTAAATGTTTAAGTCATGGAAAACTCTACGCCACATATAGAAGTGTACGCTGCATCTTCACCTATGTAGGGAAACACATACGAAACTACCCTATGCATATCATCGAAATAATTGGTACATTCCAGATATTATGGATGCGTGTCTTGTCATGAACATTAAACATTTAAATAAGTCAAGATCATTGGATTTTCCATAAAATGTAACTATACCTGATATAAATCGTACGGTAAAATAAATATATATTGTATAAAAACTAAAAAAAATATGCTTTTATGATATAATCATGTCAATTATCTCACTTCCGCACAGAGTATCCGTAAGAAAATTATTGAATCCTAGCCATCCTAATGAGTATATAACTTAAGCTCATGAAATTATTGTACCGTGATCGATGCTTGATTCGTGCATAAAATTTGAATCAAATCTATCTACATATTTTAAGTGAGTCAAAATAAGTCTAAGGAAGTCGGTTTCATACAAACATAAAATATACAGTATTCTTTTAATAATATGTGTGAATTATATTTGGAAATAGGTATCCCTATTTCCCTTCCTTATCTTAATCTTCTTGATTTAACCTTTGGATAACTTAAAATAATTTTTAAAATTTGGAGTAGCGATTGTTTTAAAATCACCAATCTCGTTTTGGACTTTTTTAATGTCAAGTTATTCATTAGAATTAATTATGTATTAATATATCAAAACGAGAGATTTTTATAATGTAGCAATTAAATAAATTATAACATATTAATTAGGAGCTATAAAAAATCGAATTAGATACCACAAAATCAACTTATGTCTTTAGACACAGTATTTTGTTTAAAGAGATAATTCATGATATAGCAGTTATTTCTGTACTTTAATCTATCCACTTTAAATCGATTGGTGTTTTCTTTTGAGATAGTATACCAACATTTAACTTAAGTAGATCTTACATTATGACGTCAATCGAGTGCACTGACCTAAGACATATGCATTATGGGAAATATTTGTAATAATATTTTAATGCGTTGTGGGTTCGAGTTGAACGAGTTTTTGCGATTTCCGGAAAGTACATAGTAGAAGTAGTTTGGTTATAAATCGTATATTATCGTTTCAAATAAAATAAAAATCTTGAGAATTTTTTCTCAATAAGTAAAACCTCTGAACTTACACCAGAAACATACATTTTAAAAAAATTCACACGATTTTGGGTGTAGGGAGAGGGGATTGTATAAAATCTCACCAGTAGGGGAGGTGTGTCGAAAATTCTTAATGGATGCCGTCTTGTCCCAAAAAATATAGCTTTTTGTTGATGTTGGCTATCGTTGACGGAAAAGTAAAGACAGATAAAAAGTTTAAGGATATTTTATTAATTAATATATAACTCAAGATTAAGTAACTGTTTGAAAAGACCTAAAGCCTAAAAATTTACAAAAGAAAACATATACTTAATATTAAAATAAAAGAATTTTTTTTCATATTTTTTATTATGATTTGCCACTTTGATCCATCAGAATGGTAAAAATAAGCTCCGTTAATAAATGACTTTAACGATAGTAATAGTGGATTATAAACCATGCAATGATATCATATTGTAAACAACATCAATGATTAGGTTATATGATACTGTGTCATGACGAGACGCCGGGCTCATAACCACATACCTTAAGCATTATTGAGTAGGTAAGTTGTCTATTTTTATCGAAATTTTCCTCAAGAATAATCTAAAACTTCTGATGATACAGGATGTCTGACTCATACCAATACATGAACCAACCCGCGGTACCCACGATGATAAGAAACCACGTGCTCATGTGATGATTCATGGTACAATTTGTATAACTATGAAACGTGCTTGGATAATGATATTATAACGTATCTAAACCTAGCTAAGCCTCCGTATATACAATTTTCTGAATAACCACGTAATAACTAAATGCTATTAACACTTTATATAAATTCACTTTTTACTTGATTAGCAATTAAAATCGTAAGACAATTCACTATAGATGATCACTCTGTGGGTATCGTTACAATTTATCTAATATTGAACCTCTGACACTATAACATATAAACAATCATACCAAATAAAGCAACTGATTGCGATAATACTATCTAACCACAACCACAATTAGGTTAAAGACGTAGTTGAGTGCGTTAAGTACCACTATCACCTTAACATGCTATGGGTTTGCAAACACGAAGGTCGAAAGGATCGCGCGGCATTGAAGCCGGCTTATTGTCAGTCCATTGTGATCAGCAATGGGTCGAACACACAGACACGCTGCCACAAAAGCAATAGTTCGATATTCAAGTTTTGCGCCCACTCGCGTAGCTACAACGCACATGTGACACGCAACGAATGAAAAGTTTAATATTGTTTATCAAACTTGACATCGCGTGTGATGCTGTTCGTAACCCGTGATACATGTTAAATAGGATAAACCGTAAACAGTGAAGCTTGTATATTGGATTGTGTAGTGAAAGTTATGCGCAAAACAATCGACAGACAGTAGTATAAGTGCGAAGAAAATAAAATAAATTGTAGGTGAGTTGCGCATTAAAAATCATCGTCTATAAATTAATGTATTAACATTTTTTATGTTAATAAATAATTACTTTGCGTATTCTTTGTTATAAAGTAAAAAAATATATTGAGAGTGTAGGAATATATTGTACAGCAACAAAAACAGTAATAAGTATCTTATCAGAAAAAGATACATGCGTATATTTTGTTTGCAGTCGACACTTGATTGCAAAAACCAAATTGTATAAAAAGAAACGTGAAATAAATAACCGCTAAATCGATTCGAGGTTATAAATATTAAGAAATAGATAACATCACTAAAGAACTGTGTGTCGTGAAATTATTTACAATTTTCATTGTTTAATAATACTTGATATACTATATATAAAATTCTCGTGTCGCAATGTTAGTTACCTTTCTCCTCCGAAACGGGTGGACCGATTCAAATGAAATTTTGTGTGCATATCGGATGGGTCTGAGAATCAGCCAACATCTATTTTTTATAACCCTAAATGATAAGAATAAGACAGAACAGCAGTTTGCCGGGTCAGCTAGTAATAATGTACAAGTAAATCTTGTTATACAATGACATGTCATATATAGTATAGTTGTATGTATTGTTTTGTATTGTAATGCACTGATTGTTTCAAAGGAACAATTATAATAAAATGTGTTTGTATCGGAATAGATTTGCCATGCCAATGTTATATTAATATGTTTACCCTAAATTTCTTCATTTATAATTTACTAGTTTGTCACTTGCTCCGCTCGCGTAATCAGAGGAATAGATAGTCCCATAGTTTACCCGCATGCTTCCCGTTCCTGTAGGATTTCCGAGATATTAACTATTCTATGTCTCGGGTCCCAAACTGTCTTTGTAACAATTTTCAACCAAATCGTTTCAGTCGTTTAGGTGAGGTTAGAAGAAGAAGAGTAAAACAGACAGGTGGACAGAGATACTTACGCATTTTTATTACTAATAAAGTATTATAGGGATATAACTAAATTACATTAATTAATATGAATCTATACTAATATTATAGTGGAAAAAACTACAAGAAAAAACTTTGTTACAAATAGGACATATGTTTATAACTATTTTGATTTCACAAATTTCTTTCACCAGAAGTAAACTAATTTCCTAAGTGACAGGGGCTACGTTTTATTTTTGTTTTAATGCGAGGTAAGCACGAGTAAAAACGTGCATCTAGTGGAATATAAGAGAACTATAATAATACAAGCTGCGCCGCGCGGTTTCACCCGCGTAAGTCCATATTCCGTGGGAATATCGGGATTAAAAGTTGCCTATATGTTATTCCAGTTGTCCAGCTGTCTACGTACTAAATTTCATTGCAATCGGTTTAGTAGTTTTCGCGTGAAAGAGCAACAAACACACACACATCCTTACAAACTTTCGCATTTATAATATTAGATAAATCCAAAATATGGTGCTAATATAGCATGACATATTGTAAAGCACATACGATAACGTACCCGTAAACTTGTGAAATTGTAATATTTCTAGAAAAGCTGAGTCACACGCGATCTCTTATATTAAAGTGACCTGTTATGATACCACCTTAAATAGGAAATACAATATGCATGGATATTACTCATCGTTAAGCTTGAAATAAATAGTTATTGAATAATAATCACCGTTTTGCATTTCATTAGGTATTTATATAATGTGTTGTCACTAATACATAAACATGAAATTTATGTTAGTGTAAATTATAATTCAAACTAAATTAAGTTTTATACAAAAAACTAGATCCACGTTTTTTATCGTTCTCACATTTTTAGATGAAGTTTATTAAATTAAAGATTCTCTATGATAAGTATTTAAATTATATAATTATTTTACTTTATCCTCGGCGTGTTATATCAACCGATTTCAAAAAAGGAGGTAATCAATTCGACGGTACTTTTTGTGTGTTCTTACTTCGTAAATTCTTTTTTTATTAGAAAACTGGTCCCAATAAAATTTGGTCTAGTTGTGACATTATTACTTAAAACTGATTATTTGTATATCTTGTTAAAGGTTCCTCCATCTTACGCAAGTCTGAATAATAACATGAAACAAGATGACAGATCAAGTTCAATGGAAACTCTGAAGAAAAACAACCAAATTTCCAGAAACAACTTTATCATGAACAATGATATTTCAACACCTGCAAATGATAAGGTATTGTTCATAAATCTGATATTAAATCTGGTATTAATATGCCCGATGCAGGGACGTAATCCAGCAGGCATTGCGTCCCTGCAGCGGGTATACTAAAGATATAGAAGAAGGATTGGTATGACATTAACGCATGGCCAAATGCGGGTTAGTTAATGTCACATTTCTAACCTAACTTACTTCATTTAATTCGGCAGTCTGCGACATAGTTAACACAACCATCGGGTCGGTAATATAGTGCTATTATTTCATCTTACAGCCGCAAAATATGAATAGTATAGCAAATCAACGTATCCAAAGTTCTTCACAACGCGCCAGCTCACTGAAATCAAACCTGACTGAATTGCAAAGTTCTATATCGGAAATGAAAAACTTGAGCAACTCTAGTAGTTTACAATTTGGGCAAAGGTAATGAACATTTTATTTATGGGCACTATCTTGAAATTCGCGAGATTCATATCATGCATTCGAATCGCACTTGTAATTTTTTATCATATCTATACCAATCTTCATCAAAGCTAAGGGTATAGTTATAGTATAGCAGTACCGCCCTCTATCTTCGAAGCGCTCTATATATTTGCATTAATTATTTAATATAAAGTATGCACGTAATATAGTGTAATATGAAAATTACAATTTAATAACTCTCCGTAGATGCTATTAACATATTAAGCACGTTAATACGCATAATACACGCGCGGCACTGTATCCATATATTTTTTTTTATTTTTTTTTTAATCTTCCATTTATCCCATTTCTAGAAATATTAACATTTATATGAGTAGAATAGAATACTTATAATTTATAACACTTCATAATATTATTTAAAATTAAACGTTAAAATGTATTAATATAATTATTATATTTATATTTTTCAGATGCAAAAAGTCAATGGAAGATATTTTAGAAACCGATGTAGCAAAAAGTAAAATTGGTAATAATCAAAATTACAACAGATTTGGAACTCAACAAAATAACATAGGCGATAAATTAATGTTTGTTGCTGACTCCAACAAACTTTTAAAGAACACACAGAATTTATGTGAAAACGGTTCACCAAATGATTTAAAATTTAGTGCAGCTCGTACAAGCTCCGCAAGTTCAACCAGCCTAGTCACTGATGGTTTTAGTGCCTCAAAATCGGTAGCAAATAGTTCGAGGTCCAGAAGGTTCCAACAAGGAGATGTGTTGTATGCAGATCAGAGTGCAGTTGGCGCCACGCAAAGATTATTACAAGCAGAGAGCCTTACGGCGGAACAAAATGCGGCATTTCAACGAGTAAGTCATTTGAACCGGGTCATACACAGCAAAACCGTATGGTACTTTGTATTTCAGTCACGAGATTCAATGGTAGTTATCGTACCTCACCGGTTAGTAAGGCTAAAAACGCGCCCCGAAGGACACAACCTCGCGTGACATAGACCGATCAATAGAATCCTAAAATGACGTCTCAGCAACGCGCCCGCTAACCCCTCAGTATAGCTAGTTCCCTTCGCCTGAACACAACTTAGCTTCACGATGTTACTATTATATAACCACGTGCGCTCTATACTGATACGATAGACGCACGATGGCTGCAAAATTAGTTAATTGGGCGACAAGGATTCTCCGTCGCGGAGGATCGCCAAGCGCGGTGAGATCATTCGTCTCGACTTACTTAAATGCTAAGAATTCACTGGCAGGGTAAATAAACTATGAAATTTAAAACAAATGTGCTGTAGTAATTATCAGTTAGGATTAAATAAAAGAAACAATCTTTTTGCAAGTTTTGGATGTTAAAAAAAGCTAAAATTGGGTGAAACATATACTCAACGAAATTATTGTGGTCTAGATATCCTAGATTAATCTTGTAAGCAGTTAATGAAAATTCAACCAAAATGTTTATTGTGATTGTTTATTATAACGCGTAACCTTGTTCGTTGCGCCTTATTGATATTATCTATTGCATAATGAAGTCCACCTCCGTATCCTGCGTTGGGCCTCTTGCCTGGAACATTCTCTATCACCGTCATCGGCCTGCTATTATAACATCGCGTATACGCAAACTTTAAAATATCTTCATATGCTCGCGCGATTGGCCTATATCCAATAGAGCATAGATATTACTCAGTACATAATCCGAGTCATGACGCGCGGTATCTTCTTTTAATACAAATATAACAGTTTCAATTAAATTCCACAAACCAGCTATTATACTTTTAAATATGTATTCGAAGCGACGTCCAAAGCCCAATTTGCGTATAATTATTCCTGTAAATATGTATTTACTCAATATACACTCACGTATAGTGCGATTTTCGAATTTGTGTCAAGTGTTTATATGTTTTTAGGAGAGACAGACGCTGCAAACAGCAGAAATGAGAACCCAAGAGGCAAATAATATGTCGACATGCAGCTCTAGACTACAAACGGATGCCTTTAGTGCTGAAAGAAAAGGAACAGCTACATCACAAGCGCGCCAGACGGTCAGCTCAAGTGGAATTTTTACTCACAAGGAACATTCAAGTGTGGCTCATTCGAATATGACTATATCAAGCAAAAACATCTCATCAACAGCAACAATACTTTCGTCACATGTAAGTATATAAAACATAGTCAATATATATTTATACACGTAAAAATGCATTGGTGTATGACAAAAACCATTTATTAACTTTTACCATGTTACAATACATATAAAATTCCATGTTACTATTTCAGTCAGATGATCTATTAAATGGAACAAGCAAACCCGTTGGAAGTGACCTACTAAATTTAACTTTTGAAGATTTAGACGAACTTAATATTCGTTCAAGCCAATGTGAAATAGATGCTGCTAAACAAAAATATACAAATAGAATGAATGCTTTTATATCTGCGATTAAAGAAGAGAAAATGGATAATAACTACAGGTCATTACACTTTAACAAAGTAAATGAAATGTTAAGAAAAGCTTGGGCTGTACCTACATATGGCCATGAACTAGGCAATTCGTTGTGCAATACGCTTCGGACTTCAGGAGGACTAGACTTATTAATGGAAAATTGTATGGAATCTAAGAATCCAGAATTACAAATATCATCGGCAAAGATCCTTGAACAATGCCTCACAACCGAAAACAGAGAATACGTTGTTAAAAACGGTTTAGAGAAAGTAGTAAATGTCGCTTGTGTGTGCACAAAAAATGCAAATTTAGTCGAGTATTCAAGAATTGGAACTGGAATATTGGAGCACTTATTTAAACACAGTGAAGGAACGTGTAGCGATGTTATTAGATTAGGTGGCTTAGATGCAGTTTTATTTGAATGTAGAAAAAATGATATTGAAACATTGCGACACTGTGCAACGGCCTTAGCTAATTTGTCACTATATGGTGGTGCAGAAAATCAAGAGGCTATGATAAAAAGAAAAGTACCTATGTGGCTATTTCCTCTCGCTTTTCATCATGACGATAATATCAAATACTACGCATGTTTAGCTATAGCAGTGCTAGTTGCCAATAAAGAAATAGAGGCAGCAGTTTTGAAATCGGGCACTTTGGAATTAGTAGAACCATTTGTTACTTCACACAATCCATCAGAATTTGCCCGCTCAAATCTTTCTCATGCTCATGGACAGAGCAAGAACTGGTTACAAAAATTAGTCCCGGTTTTGAGTTCCAAAAGAGAAGAAGCAAGAAATTTAGCAGCATTTCACTTTTGCATGGAGGCAGGTATAAAGCAACAACAGGGTAATACTGAAATATTCAAAGAAATTGGCGCAGTAGAGCCCCTGAAGAAAGTTGCAAGTTGTCCAAATGCTGTAGCTTCTAAGTATGCTGCGCAAGCTTTAAGGCTCATAGGGGAAGAGGTGCCACATAAACTATCCCAACAGGTTCCTCTTTGGTCTATTGAAGATGTGCGAGAATGGGTGAAACAAATAGGGTTCCTCGAATATGCAAATAACTTTTATGAGAGTAGGGTAGATGGTGATCTTTTACTGCAAATAACAGAAGATAATTTGAAGGACGATATTGGATTAGACAATGGAATCAAACGAAAAAGGTACTAAAAATTATTATACAGTATACTGGTCAATAAGCGAGGATTCCATATGAGTATTTAAACTTTTTTGATATATTTCAGATTTGCAAGAGAACTTCAGCAGTTAAAGAAAATGGCTGACTATAGCCTTCGTGATACATGTAGTCTACATGAATTCCTACAAAATATAGGCCCAGAATACACCGTTTACACTTATTCTATGTTGAACGCCGGCGTCGATAAGGAATCTATTCTAGGTCTAAGTGACGAACAATTGGAAAATGAATGCTATATTAAAAATAGTATACATAGATTAAGAATATTAAATGCTATACGAGGTAAACATACATTGAATCATAATAATTATATTTAAAAAAGAATGTTTGTTTTTCTTATAAATAGTACCTAACTCACACGCTATTTACGATTGTCATTACACACGCTTTAGAAATGACGTGAACAAGTCTATTAACAATCTAATTATAACAACTTAAATTCGGACGGTTCATGTTGCTCAACCGATGAGTACATGCTTCATAAAAGGTTCACTTTATATTTTATAAAAAGGGCTTATTGGTGGAATTTTATAAACGCTCTCTTACATAAAAATATTACCAAAATTTGTGAATTTAAATAATATCTTAAGATCCAACCTTTATTCCAGATTACGAAAGTCGGTTACCGAGTCTCGAAGAAGATAATATGGTTAAGAATTTGGATGTTTTTATTAGCTATAGGCGATCAAATGGGTCACAGCTGGCCAGTTTACTCAAAGTACATTTACATTTGCGAGGATTTACGATTTTCATTGACGTGGAGAGATTAGAGGCGGGAAAATTTGAAAATTTACTTCAAAGCATTCGGCAAGCAAAACATTTTCTGTTAGTTCTTACACCAAATGCTCTTGACAAATGTAAAGAAGACACTGAACAGAAAGACTGGTTACATCGGGTAATTATAAACATTAATAAAATAATAAAATATATAATGAGTGATAGTTTAATAAAATATTTATAACAATCGGTAGTTTATTCGTGTGTTCGTTACCGTCGGCAGTCATAAAAATTATTCTAAAGAAGTATCCATTACAAAATTAATAACCAACTTACAGGAGATAGTGGCAGCGTTACAATCGCAGTGCAACATAGTGCCGATAATCGACAACTTCGAGTGGCCCGAGCCGGAGGAGCTGCCGGAGGACATGCGCGCCGTCTGCCACTTCAACGGCGTCCGCTGGATACACGACTATCAGGACGCGTGTGTGGAGAAACTGGAAAGGTATGTTAGATTTTTTTTTACTTTATAAATGTCTTAGATATGACTATGTGATGAAGAGTTCATATTTATGGAACATTAAAACGTTTAATTTAATCAATAAAGGGGCACACGTTGACTATTATCTTCGAAAATAGTAGATAATATGTTTAAGTATTTGATCTTCAATCTTACGAGTTAATTAACAATAATATTTCTCCATTCCATTTTGGCTACTATGGCAAATTGTAAATCATCTCGTTTGTTTTTTCTTTTATAGTTTTCTTCGAGGTAAATCAAATCTGGCAACACGATTAGAAGGAGCTTATCGTGGACCAGGCCACATACAAACACCATGCACAGGCAACACCAATAGAGGACCTCCAAGTTATCAGAGAATGCAATCAATGGAAAATGACTGAATACATTTAATTTGTCTTAGGTAATATTTATTATTGCATTGAGTTCATAACAGGTTTATATCGTCATTTACTTATTATTTCAATCTGTATAATCCCATGGCCTTTACTTCATTACTCTAGTCAAATTAAATAATAATAAATTAATTGCATTGAATATATGTTCAATAATATCAATCTTAGAAGTAGAACCAGTATTGTAGTCATATACCTTTTATATTTTTGTTACAGATGTATAGCGCAGAAGCATATGCAGGATTAAGCGATGTGGAGAATTTGCTTATAAGAAACATAATTGTGAAAAAATTGTGTAATATTTTTATAAACAATTTAGGCATTCAAATTTATGTTGTTTCTTAAAATGTTATATTTTAATTTTAAAATAACATGTTGAGTTTTATAATTTAAACATTACCACAACATTACGCTGTTGCCTATTGTATACTTTGTGTTTATCACACAAGTAAATTTAGGCTTGGATATCTCAATGAGTGAATGACACACATTATAATGTATCTAAAGACATTATTAGACTATTTTTGAGTATTCTAGCCCTGATATGTTAACAGTTTGCTATTCGTTGTAGCATAGCAAATTGCATACTGTTTATTTATATTTATGTTACTGACATTATCTGTTGCAAAGCCAATACAAGAGTACAAATCAATGTTCATTGTTACAAGGAGAATGCAAAGGAGTTGGAGTTATATTATCAAAATGTTAAAATATCCATGAATATAGGTGTGCTTATATTATAGCAATAAACAATCAACCATATACATTAAACATTTATTTATACACCTGTAAATTTTAAACCTTTCTTAAAAGAATCACTTTCAACTAAGTCATAAGCAGCTAAGATATTATACAACATAATTTTTATTTGAGTTAAGTACATAGTAATTGCATAATAGGAAAAATATATAAATTAAAAGTGTTGACATAGTGTATTATTTTATTTTCAATCCCTTCATCTTTTAACTAGTCACTTATCCCGGGTTGACCCTAAAATGTGTAAATAAAGTACACATAATTTGTATTGTAAATTTTAAAATGCTACAAACATTTTCTTGAGTAAAAATATTTTGAAAAAAGAGATTTTACAGCTTCTATACTTACTTATTATTAATATTGCATAGATACTATTATAATTAAAAGTAGAAAAGTTACAAGTTACAATTTAAAATTGACAAAAAGGTGCATACAATGGCCCCGAGGTAAATAAACATCCCTACATTAGGTCGGAATTCTTTTACAAAAGAGAAGTCTGTAATTCAACGTTTTTCAGATCCATTGATAAGGTAAATCTTATAGGTAGCTAAGCCTCAAGGTTTAAATCCATACTTAATTATGTACATAACAATATCTAAATTTAAAAACACAATAAAGACCTTGTGACATTTATTATAAAATTCCTTTAGATATGAAGTGAAATGAATGTATCTATGCAATTGGAATCAAAACAATATCTCTGCATCAAACTCTAAAATGGTTGCACATAATTCAACCATTATGTGATCAATGTAAAAAATAGGTGTCCAATAACATGTTGGATAACAAGGTGTGAGGGATAAGCCCTGAGCCAAATATCAGCTGACCACTGTCTTGCTTAAATATTTCCTTCTGACTGAATTGTGGACACGTCTAAGCTAATAAGAGAGATATAAAACTAGTATTCCTACTTAAATAGTTTGATGAAAGAAATAATCTGTCTTTATTAGCGAGAGATCAAGAGCAGTATTAACAGGAGTTTTATCATAAATATATAAATTAAAATATAATCAACTATCAACCTAATGTTGTATAATATGAAACACATATAAATATAAGTAAATGGTGAACTGAATTGAATATACCTAAACATAGTTATTTATAATATTTAAACATAAAATATGCTATACATAGAGAATCAATTTTTCAATAAAAATCTATACATTTCTGTGAGAAAAATGTTGAATGAAGAATTAATATTCTCAAGAATATTCTTGTATTCATTATCTTAAATACAAATAGAAAATAATCATTATCATGTTTATAAGAATCCTACAATTTCCTTATAAATAAATAGACAATGAGTATGAGAAAACTTTCATGAGGGCAGATTAACTTGTATCGAAAATGAACATTCATTACAGCCAACTATCACAGAAGGTGGGATAGCATCACATGTTTCTAAATAATAAAGACCACTGCATCTACAAGGGTATGTATAGGCACCATCAGATACATCAAAAGTCATTTCTGATAATGAGATTGTTTCATATAACAAGAGATTGGAATGGTCATGGCATACCAATTGAGCATCAAATTGTTTGCGACTTTCAGGATCCCTCAGAACTGACCACGCTTTCTGAATAAGTAAAAACGTTTCATCTTTGTCACTTTTGTCCGTTTTGTCAGGGTGAAATAACAAAGCTAGTCGCTGGTAATTCCGTTTCAATTCTTCGTGAGTCGCGTTTCTTTCGCATTTCAATACCTTATAGTAGTCCACTATATTTTCACTCATTTTAAGCTTTTTTTTTTACACTTCACAAAGACAACCAAAAGATCGACAGATCCCTCAAATTATAATTTGAAAACAAATCACTAGTATTGCTTATAACATTTTTATATAGAGTTATTATACTCAGTATTGTACATTTGTACAAACTTTGTTCAACATTAGTTTTTAAATTCTGAAATTTGAAAAGTTACAAAAAACAATTTTGAAAATTCAAAATGACTTTTCGGGTCGTAATACTTTTAAGTTAGACGAATCAAAATAGGCAACAGCTGTTATTGACAGAATTATGTTCCGCTTAATGATCTTAAATCATGAACGATTTTTGTAACAACCAAAAATATAATAAAAGTCAAAATTTAAAACAGAATAATAATTTTAGAATAAAAAAATATTTATGACAATGTGGACCCAGCTCAATCTACATAATATTTTAAAACTGACGTGACGTAAATGGACTACCAGTATATAAATCCAGTCCAGTATATAAATGTATAATCTACTACCTAGCTGTTTCATAAATGTGATCACGCAGACGATAGAACACATCTTCAATTTAATTATTAAAATAGCCATTGAAGATAGTTCATTATGACCGCGGATTTTGTAATATCGACAATTTACTAGAACGATACGCACATTATCACTCTCACGAGGAATTCAACCTAATAGTAATTTATAATATAGTGTTTGCAACCACTGTTACAATGATTACAACTATGAACTATAATCATTTACCAAAGAGTAGTATATCTGTAGATCTAGAAAGTAATCTGACGATTCCTGCCGCTCCAGTGAGCGCACGCACCACTATTAACTACTCATACTTTTGGGAGGTACTTATCAATAGGTAAGGTACCTTCCTTTATAGAAATCTGACGCGCTCGAATAATCCCAAAATCTCCTCTTGGGCTCCCCTACTATAATAATACTGTGATTTACCATAGACTTGTGTAATGACTTATGTCATTTACATCGTTAGTTCTTTGTCGACACTCAACATAGATGTCGCTGCTGTAGGATTATTTTTAAGTGAAACAGCGAATAATTTTTATGTCCTTCCATTTATAAATTACAAGCAATTTTACATAGCGCCTTTATGTAATTGTTTTTTCCTACATGTTTAAGTATGAAAAAATGGTATTTTTTTCTTAATAAGAGACATTTTGAACATTATGGCTCAATTAAACAACGTAATTTTACAGCTAATTGTGAAAAGGTATTTAAGTTAGGAATTGATCATAACTTACAATTTATTGGCAATTGTCATATATATGTAGACGTAAACCATAATTGAAATTAGTATAAAATTGCAGTAGGATTACAGATTAAGCTTTTTTAACTGTGTGGGTATTTGAATGTTTGCTTTGCTTGAGTAAAGATAAATACTTTATGCCAGCATAGAAAGCTATTTCGACAACACGTTATAAAAGTAGATCCCATGCTGGACTGGAGATTAAGGTAAGAAAGTTTTTGCGTAAAATAATGTTTAAATATCAAGGTATCATAATTAATAATCATGTTTTTTGGCTTCACTTGTGCGCTGGTACATCATAACCTACACCTTTAGGCTCGATGTCGACCCAATTTAAACGGACAGATTTAATTCAAACTTTGTACACAAGATTCGGTGACAATATTTTAATGAGTTAACTTTACTATCCTGATTAGGTTTGCCAAGATAAAATATTTTCCTTGCGCGATAAAGATGCGTCGTATTTGTTTCTTATTTCATTACATGTAGCGAAACTACCCTGATATTTTTAAATTTAACACTTTCCTATGTATTTACATCTAGTAGGCCCTATAACATTGAATGCTTTACGAAATTTACCTTGAAATGCAAATTAGTACATGAAGTACCATACGAAGTCAACAAGTACAGTGATTCAAATTATATTTGTTCAATGCCATGACAGACAAAACCGTAAAGAGCGAACCCATGTTCCGAATATAGTGAGTTTGCGAAGCAGTTGTTATTATTTTGAATGGTGGTCGTCATGCACCGCTAAAGAGAAAGTTGTCTACCTACAGAGCTTAAGCCTACGCTTCTTCGACGACCGCGGTAACTATGCCTCGAGGTCCAACCATACATACCACTCGCTCGTAAGCTTTGTAACTCACGTGTTCACCTTTTAATATAGTAAAAAACATGTTGCAAATTGCAATAACTGTTCCGACATCCTAAAACTAGTTCTTCGTTTGGCATTTATTTTATGACATTCATAAATTGTTTCTTAAATTTTAAATTGCTTACGGTTATTGTGAGTTTAAGCAGTAAGGACATAAGTTTACAATGTGATGGTGCAACACCCGTGACTGAGATGTGCTCAACGTTGCTTATCATATAATATATCAGCGCTCCACTCCCGTCCTTGTTATTTAATACTGTTATTCGATCTTTACGTGGACATACATACACGTTACATGTAAGAGGAAATTAATTAACACTCAGTTGACCACGTAGTGCAAAGTGATACACACGTAGTGAAAATTAGTGAAAATGCGTCGAAAAGAGCCTGTTCTCACCAGTGGAAGTCGAAGTTTGATAGCGACGAGAACTTGCCAACAACAGCAACGGAGATTACAGAGTTCAAAGAGTCATTTACCACGGAGCTACTCATCCCCGGCCTCTGAAATAGAGCAAGACACACACACGAAACAGAACAAGTACATAAGGAGTTATTCATCCCCTGAGCCAAAACCGACCAGTTCAAGACGAAGTTCCATTTATAGTACGAGTAGACCCAGGTTACACAGTTCAAGAAGTGAAATCGACTCTGATGTTGAAAATTATGAACAATTTGAAGATGGCTTCTTGGATATTGATGCAGATGTTGAGAATCCTTTTCGACAATTTAATATAAGCTGTGAAGTGGATGAACCCAAGAAAGTTATTACAACGTTATTGCCAGGAAGCGGCTTACAAAAAGTTAAGATCAAACCAGTACAGAGCAGTAATCATGCAAAGCAAATTGGACATGGAGCTAGAGATTGTACAAAAACTCAAAAGAGTAAAGGTATGCAAGATATGTTAGATGGAAAGCTTTTTCTTCCCATTTTTTACAAATTGAATAATACAACCTTAACTTTCGATCGAACTATTATATCGATGTAATTGATTTTAACATTCATATACAGGCTTTGCAATTTGCGCAATCTTATAAGTCTGAGAGTATTACACTTTATAATTAACGTACATGTGAGTGGTAAACTTTTATTTAGCTACCACATTTTTTGTAGCCTCGCATAATTTCTCGTCTTATATTATTTGTCAATAACATAGCTTTAATTGTATTGTTAAATCAAGCACCACCTACAATTGCAGTTTATTTAAAACTCAACAATTCTTTATAATAGAAGAAATTTTCAGGGATAGCTCGCTTCAATTTTCGGCCCCTTATTGTGAAGATGCCGAGTCAAGCTCTGCCGCTAGAAAGTCAATCAGCGAGCATTGAAGAATTGCAGTCGTCACCACCTTTGGAAGTTGAAGTAGCTGCTATTGAAAAAGAAATGATTGATGCTGAATTTTTACTGGACAAGGGGGTAACTATTGCTATGGAGGAAAGCGATAGCGACACGGTGAGTAATTAATTGACGTCGTATTTTTATTTTGTACAACCATATTAAAAATAGCTTAGCGCATTAAGTTTACGACACTTTTAACTTTATTATAGTATTTTTAAGCTGTACTGCAGCAAGCATAAATTATAGAAGTTAATTTAATGCAGCAATTATAGGAGTGTGCAATTTATATAGTTTTCATCTGGTGGAATCATATGTCAATATTTATTTTAAAATACATTTAAACAGATTAAACGATTTATTATATTACAAAAGCTAAGCTAATAAATTACATCACGAACCTTAGGGATGTAGGCGTCATTTATTTAATTATTTTGTGCTTTCACATACGTGCCACTTGTATGGTACGGAAAACAGTATTTTGTCAATAAATACATACCTACACTGAGATGAATGCGACGCCAGTTCTTTGTTTATGGCTTCCAGATAATTTCAGATTAGAATTTGTGAATGTTATTTCACCAAATTGTAACATTGATTTTTCAAATTATTTGAGTTTTAATTTGCTCAAATGTTTATTACTTATACTGTAATAAATAATGACAATATACTAGATGTAACCCGCAATTTCGCCCACGTGGTCAAAATAAATTTGATGCTACAAACTTTCAATCTCTATTTTATCTCCTGGGGGTAGAATTTATCAAAATCTTTCTTTCAATATTCCTATATCTATGCCAAATTTTAGCCCGATTGGTTTAGTAGTTTGGGCTGTGCGTTGAAAGATGACTGAAATGTTAGTCACCTGTGGTTTAAATAATAACTATAATATATTCTCTATGAATGTAATTGACCTATTTGTGGAAAATAATCAATTGGTCTAAAGAAACAGTGAAGAAATAGATAAATTGTTATGTTTTTGATAAGAAAAGACAAAACCTTTAAGATTTGTGCAATACACTGTTGTCTTTACACACAACTGTACAACTGTTGTTTTTCCAAATAAAAACCACTTAAAATCAAATTCAGTTTTCTGAATCTTTATAATCGTTTTCGACGAGAAATGATATTATAGAAGGACAATGTATCAAGTAATTGAACCAGTGCCATATAAATATTCATGGGCCTGTGCTCGATTTACATATTCTTTGTATGTATAGGTACCAACTGTTAAACATTATGTAAGCACACGGGTTTTTGTAAGATTGAAGGGCAAACGTGTAGACGTAAGCGATAAATTTTACAACTGTTTTAAAAAATCCGTATAGGATTTATCCTTGTTTTAATAGCGAGGTAAAAGAGGCGGTAAATTTATAATTTGTTTTTTTAATTTCTTTTGAATTTTTTGCTAAATTTCATGTATTTATAGACATCTAAGTGTTTTTTTAGGACATTTCTATTTTTAACATTAGTCTCTCCTCCTGAATTATTTAAAACTTTGAATGACTTATAAATCCAAATTTAAATGAAATGTAACTCAAATTTAAAACAAGTCTTGTAAATGGCATCACGGTCCACATTAGGTTGACCGTCGGCGTCACCTTACGTTTTCCTAAAATTAAATAAAAACAATTTTACAAAATTATTTTACTATCGTAGTTAAATATTCAAGCAATGCAAGCGCATAATTTTCAATATCGGAACTTGCTGAATTGGAAAGTAACATATAATACTTTTAACCTTATCCTTCTTTGAAGGTTGCTCTTGGTTAATTATACGTTTATTTCTGTTTTTAACAAGAAAACAATAATTTCCGGTTACACATCGGTGTAAAAGAGGTTGGACGAAAGTAAAGCACGTTAAAAGCTCGCGTGGCGTGGCCCAGTTTACTTCGGCTCATCAGAGGTTGCGACATCGGCGGCGCCCTAAATTTTCTTCGTCGAACGCGATCTCTCGTACAATAGTATTTTTGATTTAGCGTAAAATAATCTGAATGTTGTATATTATATTACGACTTTGATAGGTAACTTCAGACAACAGCTTTAAATACTTCGTACCTCGACATTCTTAGTACTTTTATTAATACGTTAAGCCTAGGGTTTTTGGAAAACAGTATCGTGTATTTTATTTACTAACTTACATCTTATCAAAGCTCCAACTCGTGTTAAAATACAGGTTTTGCAAATGAAGGATCATTATATCTACCGACAAACATAACTGCATAGCACGTGCGCATCTTGATTCTTGACACCGGTTGCTATAGCAGAACGGTTATCGGCCTGTATCCTTATTTAGGTATATTGTGTTTCAATGGAATTGAATAATTTCCAAATATAGATTTAATATAAAATATTCCTGCGCTACGTAACCACAGGTTACGTACACGGTTTCTCGTTGCCGTGGCAGCTGCATTGTAAACATTGGCTCATCGATTCATCTAAAGTGGCTTCGTCAGTGATAGTGAGGCTTAATGGGCGGCAGCACCACTTAATGGTTCTGCTTTAGTAGATGTTTGGAATATCTGGAGTGCGCATTGGTTGGTTGGCCAGAAGGAACAATAAGTGCGCCTTGACCTTGCGGAGCGGGGGCCGGGGCGAGTGATGACGCCAGCGCGGCCGGCACGCGCTTTGGCTTTCGGGTGCGATCCTTCGCGGACGCCATCCGCGTAATTGGCGGTTAACTCTGTTCTAAAGATTTTCGGAGAAAATACTGGGGCGGGTGGGCGCCGCAACGCTAGATACGACGCGAAATTTTCATTCTGCGTGCCGGCGCCGACGCCGACGCGTCTCGAACGACCAAACGAACGACTCCCGACTGAGTAACCGCGAAATGCTCGCAACTCGACATGGGTAATGTGCAGTGCTGCGCTAGTGACCGTCTTCGCGAAGGCAAACCTAAGAATCCGAAAAACAAAAAGAAGAATAAGAAAAAGCTGACGGACAAGCAAAAGAGTAACGGCAAAACGGGAGGTGTTAAAAGGGAAAAGAACGGACACCCCGATAACGGGTCTGCCCTGAAAGACGCTACTAAAGAACAAATTACCACTAATGAAACCCCGTTAGCATCATCTGAAAAAGAAGTCACAGCTTCGACCGACCAATCAAACATGACCCAACCGAATACACCTGATGTACCTAAAAGGGAATCACCACGGAGCGAGAGTATGGCGTCTGCAAGGGAACGGTTTTTCGGACAGGTAAAATTTATTATAATATTTCATAATGACAAATGAAACAACTTGTTTTGCCACCGGAACGATCTAATCCTCTTATCGCTGCGGAACCAATCGACCCGCCGCACTGAAACTGGTCTGTTTTATGTCGGTAATATATGTCAGTCCAGCTAATGCGTTTTTAATTAAAACTGTATTTCCGCTTTCAGAGGTCATATTATCTCAATAAATTTTAAGAATTGATAGTAAACCAGTCTTAAAAAATAAAATATAACAAACAGTAATCATTAACAGAGTAACGTTATTCAAATAGTTGTGTCATAGATATTATTATTCTATCTATTATAATATATTTAAATGACTCCAACATATATTGTTAATTTACACATATGTTATTACTCAGATAGTAACGTATCACGTCATCATAAAATGTAGTTAAAATAAAAAGAAAATACACAGTGTGGTTGTGGTATTGATTAAACAAACAGTAGTTAAGGAAGGTGATATTGCATGGTTAATTAAAATCCGTTATCGGCTTCCAATATTGATTACAATATTAGTGTATATTCAAGTTATTAGACAGGTTTTCCGTGATGATCTAATGTGCATTGATTTTTGTCAAGGATTCTCTAACAGCAATGTCGTTTTGTTGATTTAATTATAATTTGTTAAACCTATAAGGTGACCCGTGTCAAGAATTTTAAAACCATTAAATACATGTTAAAAACAATGTCGTCATACCAATGGATATATCAAAATTACCAGCAAGGTTTATGAGCTTGTTAGAGATACTTAAGAATCATTTATGGAATATTGAATACACATTTAACTTTTTAATGTTCATGCGAATGATGGTCTTCAAATTCATGAAAGGATTAATTATCTGTATTTGTATTCTTATACAGAATAAAACAATAACTATTTCGTGCATTAAAACACAGTGTTATATATGTTAGTGGATGGTCAGTGGTTATGTTTCACGTATTCAATACATGTCTATATCTACGTTTAATCGTAAAATGTATCTTTGATACCATTTCGCAGCTACATACCGAATTAATTAAAATCCCTTTTTGCTTAATACATCCGTAAAACATATTATTGGTTTCTTTTTAGCCATATAATAAACTGATATATATATATAATTGTACTGAAACGGCAACTTTTGATACATGAACGTATTTTCAGTTTGAAAACCTTCCGTAATTGGCTGAATCACTGTGTGTTGTGTTCTGTGTGTTAAAATGCATGTTTTTTTCCTTTCCGTAGTAGAATATAAAATTTCAAACAAACAAAAAAACAAATCTTCGTTTTTATTTTGTTGGTCATAGACAAATCATTGGTGACATATTCAGTAAACTATACATGTTTATAATTTAGTGTATACAGTCGAAAAACCAATGCTCTTCGGTTGTAAGAACACCGTACAAACAGGATCGCTAGGTCATTCACTCCTCAGTAAAAACGTCATGAAAAATTTACACAAGCATCACGTATCGAAAAGTGGCTGACATTTGTATCGGCGGAAAAGAAACTGTTTTTTAGTTCGCAGCTTTCTACACCTTAATTAATGCGCCTTTGGCGCCTAAAATCATTTTCTCACGATAGTTATTTTGGTTTTAAATTTAGCTGCCGTATTAACTAAATGAATCGTTTCCCTGGAATCGCCTCCGCGAGTATCGGGAGTGCAGATTCGTCAGGAGAGTTAATCTTACTCACTTTGTAGTTGAGTCAGCGAGGAAAGTGACCGGGTTCTGATTATGTTTTCGCTTTTGGAGCGGCTCCAGGCGGTTTCCCGAAATAAACGCGATTCCGAGTTCACGTAAGATTTTATACGATTTCACGTTTTGTTTTTTGCTACTTTGTTACCTTTCAGCCATTAGCATTAAAAGTCTGTTTTTATAGAATTGGGCTTTCAATGTTTTGAAATCAAACACAAACAAAAAACGTTTTTAAATCAAAAAACGTTACATGAATAGTTAGGGACATCCATCTCTATTTTGGTATAAATAATGCAATAGACGTTAATGACGAATTTGATGAATGTTCTCATTCCACCGCGTAACCATTTAGTAATTATTCAATATATTACACATTTACTACCAGCATTATAAAAGTGAAGTATACAATAATTGGGTATAAACCAAATATAATCCCGACCCCTTTCGTTTATATTCCGGCGCGACATTTTGATATTTTTTATATTCTATGACATTACCGCAATTCTGATGATAAAATTCAATACCCTATCCTGAATATCAACATCCGTCCAGCGATTTGGACTGCAGGGCATGCCAAAGAAATTGCAGGATGGATGTATGTATATAGTACATATTCAATAGTCATATACACTACAGACTACCGTAACAACCCTCTTTTGTCGCAGTTGGTTAAAATTATGAGATAAAAAGGTGATTACGCCTAGTTTAGTATTAAATGAGTTATAAAGGGGTCTAATCTTTACGTATTTTGAACAATTATATAAGTCAAACAAACGTGTATTTATAAATATTGCGTAGTTCCAATGTTGTATGCACTTGTCGCTTAGACAAATCCCGTGTCGTCAAGGTTGCGACTTGCGACTGTGGTGTGAAGTGATAAGGCACACATTTATTAGTGCTGTGTTGGCGGAACTGTGCAATGTGTAACTCGATAACAAACCACTATTAGGGATATTCTATGTGGATGTGTGTGAAAATTAGAATTAGAATACCATACGTATACCCATATCATCATAATAACTTTCGCTGGGAACAACAGACATTTGAAGGAACTTTCGCGTTTATAAGCTATTATATAATGCCTACATTAGTAGGATTATATTATTGTCCTTATCTTGAGCGATTCGCTATCATCATCACTTGTAATAGTAGTAATATATTATAAATTAAAAAATAAATAAATAAATAAAATAAAAAAAAGGTAAAAAAAAATTAAAAATAAAAATAAATAAATGTAAGGTTAATATAAGAAGTGTACCTATACGTTTGATATTATTATTTACTAGATTTAAAAGGCAGTATCGCGTGATAGCCATTTCTAAACATATTTTCAGCTCCTATTTTACGATCTTTGATACATCACAGATAACATAATGAATAATATACTTGTAAGTAGT
The DNA here is from genome assembly GCF_012273895.1 of Zerene cesonia. NCBI lineage: Eukaryota > Metazoa > Arthropoda > Insecta > Lepidoptera > Pieridae > Zerene > Zerene cesonia. The sequence continues at coordinate 4,185,521 of NC_052121.1, read as the reverse complement.
AATAGTTTTGCTTTTGAGCTGGTAGAATCCTCTGATTTGCTTAATATTTAAACATGTTAAAGCAAAAACCTCGCTCCGACATTTCCATATTATCATCATCGCTACATTGTATAAAGCAAAGTATATTTTCAACCAAATTCAAAATAAGAGCTAGGTTATCAAATTGTCTGTATTTGTTTTTTTTTTGTTACCTCGTAACAAGTTATTGGGTTAATCGATTTTTATATATATTTTTTTTATTTTAAAGGTGGTGCATGCCATTTAGTCCTATTTAAATTTGGTCTAGTTTGGCAATTTGACGGTTCATTTTTTTGTTGAAAATGATTACATTACATCCGTTTCGTTTTCATTCAATCCATGTTATTATTTTGTCTAATACATAAAATATAACAAAAATCTTTGTATCTTTTTCGTCATAATTTGTGATTTTTTGTTTGTACATATCTCTACTCTGCCTTCAAACCTAACCTTACTTACATAATTGAATAATTGGAATTAAATAAATCTATAAAAAAATGTTTGAAAATAAATGATAAAATAATATGTATCAATGACTGTTATTCTCTTACGCCACAAAACGATACCACTTAATTAACTAGTTGACTTTTAACCGCTAGGCGCGTGTGGTCTCGCCTCGACAATGTTGATGATGATTAACAGCTTTTGACACCTATTAATAGATCCCGAAGCACTTTTAGATCATATTAACAATCATTGCTTAGTATATATAATTAAAAAATAAAATAAAAAAAGGACAAGTTAATCATAAACTCCTTTAAATTGTCTCGTACAGAATATACGTAAGGAAATAATTTAATCGTGGCTTTCGTAATCAGAATTTTAAGATAAACCTCAATAAATTATTTTATTTGTAATATAACGTTTGTCACCGATCCTTGAGTGTACAAAGTTTGAATTAAATCAGGATAGATTAAAGTGGGTCAAAACCTAGTCTAAAGGAATTGGTTTCATACGAGTAAGGTGAAGCTAATAAAAGCGTATTACAATAGAACTAATTTACTATTATCATAAAACGGCAAAAATCTGTATCCTCATATTATATAAACGTGAATGTATCTACTCTTTCACGCAAAAACATTGTCATTGGATATGTAAACATTTTGCCACAGGAAGTTCAGTCTGGATTGACACTAATTTTCACACGAGTAAAACCCCATTAATCAGTAAATATTACTTTGTCACTGTCATTATTGTAAGAATTTAACTAAATGGTAAACTTTCCCGGGCAAATACAAAGGGCTTCACATTAAACCACGCACGCTGTATTGCTATGGTTCACCGACGATGAATTGTTCGAAGATTACAAGCTATATTTTGAGAAGCCGTAATTTGGTGCCATTTCGTAATTTACTTATTAGCATGCCAAATGTTAGAGGATGTAGTGTCTGCGGAGGTCGTTGGCTCGGTCGGGAATCGAGCAACCTACATGCGTTTTGTCTTGACACTATCATATTTCTTCTTTATTGAATTTCCTAGTGCGAGTGACATATCCCCTCATAAATGCTGCATCCGAATTCCGTTGTCACACAAATAATTGTTTTTCACCATATGATTCTCAGTTGATTTATAACTTCTAATTCATGTTATTTACATCAATAATATTACGAACAAATGCCGTATTTCAGATGTACTAAGTTTTATGTGCAATGTATTAATCATTTTATATAAAACAAGTTAAGTTGTAGAAAAAACATGGGGGGTGTACATTGATATTAAAGTATCTATTTAAAACTGAGGGTATTACTCAATTCAGAAAAGGGTAATAGTAACAAAAAGTAAAAAAAAGAAATAAGCAATGCCAGGAAATTACTAAATTTGGTATCAAGAGTTATAATAATAGTATTGTGTGTTCTTTTTTACTTTTCACACAAACATTACAGTTTACCTGTGTAATACAAGTTTAAAATGTGAAGAACATATCGCAGTACGTGATGTTTGCGCAGTTTTTTAATACAGGCGATGCAAATGTTCATTGCAATACCCAAGAGCATGTCAATTGGCTTACTATTATACTACGATGGTCAATTATTATAATTTCAGTCTTTAAGAATTGATATCATGGCTTACTTGCTCTTTTGGTAAATCCGCGATCATAGTTAAAGATTAGTCTTAGATTTAAGCATATAGAAAGTAGTTTTAGATAATGGATATAGGTATATACAAAGGTATTACAAGGTAATTCAGTACAATACATGTGCTACAGAATACCTTTTGTAAGGAAGAAAGGTATCTAGTGGGTATTTGAAATGTACACTTAGTTTTAAAGTCTCGTCTCTATTTTAATTTTAAAAGCGATCTCGCCGCGTGTTTACTATTTAGTTGGCATCTTATTTCAACAAGTGTATTAATAATAATTGTAAATGTACTTGTCTACTTGTTTGTTTGTTTTTCTTTCACGTTGAGGCGGGGCAATTTTATGGTATGATTATCGTGTCGAGAGAAAGAGGTTAACATTTAGAGACTATAGAGTGATATTTTCTGTAGTGATATGGGCTTCTTCTAACCACGGTAAAACATCTCATTCCTATAAGAGTTTCCTTCAACCGTGTGGACGAAATAGCGGCCATAGCATGATAGTCTATAAATTAATACATAGTATAAAACAAAGTCGCTTTCTCTGTCCCTATGTCCCTTGTATACTTAAATTTTTAAAGCTACGCAACGGATTTTGGAGTTTTTTTAATAGATAGAGTGGTTCAAGAGAATGGTTTATATGTATAACATCTATTAAACTTCTCTAATTTAACGCATGCGAAGTCACATCAAATGGAGGTAGTGTATAAATTATGAAAAATATTTCTGACAAACACACAGGCTTTAGTGAGTTAAATAATACAACAATGTGGATAAAAATGATATACGATCCTAGAATATGATTAATTTGACGCGTTCATAAACCCAGTGATGTGACATTTGACATGCAAGAACAAAACGAACCTTGTAAGTAAACAAAACAATGTGTTCTTTGTTGTAACCGCGCAGGCGCCACCCTGACGCATGCTTTCTGTTGAATAAACTGTAAAATTTTCTATTTGTTCAACGAATAATTGAGATAGTTTCACATCGAATAATTATCACTTCAAATAACATTCCGACGGAAGATCATTTATAGATAAATTTTGTGATAAGAACACCGTGCATAATGATACCAACGATAATAAAATAATATTACTCATCAACTTAAACAAACAACGATTATGTATTTTAGGAACATACATCAATTTTATACAGACGATACAATACATACCTACATATTACATTTAGGCAATCCGATTTTATGATATTATTGGCGTGCAATTCGATTTCGCACTTTGAGTCTTTCTTATCGTATTTTGAAGCAGATAAAAGATGACGAAATATTGTGTCACTCTATTGACTAAAATAAGCAATAACCAAAATGTATGACTGATTTCATCTATACCGCCTTGTTAAACCCATAAATTTTTGGTTATTATAATATGTAATGCATATTTACTAATTTAAAAAATATCACATTGCCCATATAACATGTATTTATCGAAATGCATCCGACAGTCTTATGTACCTGCACAAAATAGCAATTTCCATCACCTACAAAAATAATACAGGAAGATAGTGTTTTGTACTTATAGCACAAACAATATAATCCACATTTTTTTTAAAAGACATGCAGTGGCTTACTAGCTACAATATATTATTATCTATTTTAGGTAATCAGCAAGAGCAGGCTGTAGTATTAAATCTAATTATTTGAATTATGAATACAATACAGTTGAAGAGTTTGGAAGAATGCGCTAATATAAAGAATTACTAATTCGTATTGATGAACTATTTTACGTGGGACTGTGTTTTTATTGAGATACTACGCTACAGCTCAGCTCAGAATATTGCAACAAGCTTAAAAACGTTAAGAGCGCAACACTGATGCCACTATATGTAAAAATTGGAAAAATAATCCTTTGGACTTGTACGGATCAGCTAGTAAATAATAGGACGAAAAATTAACCCTAAACTTTAAAGAATATGTCTAGAAATATTTAACTAAATCCTATAGACTTTGGTGTACACGTGACGCTTTAAGATTAGTGATCGGCTTTATTATGACCTCATAAAAATTAAATTTTTAAACGATAACGCGTGGACTGATTTGTGTCATAGAGACTGTAGACAATGATGATGTAATGATAACAATTATTGTGCACTTAATCTAATCATTATACGTAATATATTTTGCAAAGATAAAATTCTTTTCACTAAATTCTTCTATACATAAGTCACCTATTACGTCACTGGGCTAGTTAAACATTGATGCTCCACAATGGAGCAATGAAGATGGTTTTATTTATTATAATTCCTTTACTAAGTGTAATTTATTTGAGCTTATTAAACTATTGCAGAGTTATCTTACAGCAATGTGTAATTCTATACTAATTGTAAAACATCTCCACTATTTTAACACAGATTTCTTATGGTCATCCTTTATAATATAGTTCATAAAGGATGTATGAACATACGAAATCTGTCTTCACATTCTGAGCAGATTGAAGAATGAATGCATTGAAAGAATTTGTAGAATTAGGTTACTCGAACATAGAATTTTCCTTCCTTAAATAGTTTCTGAATTCGCCTTAATACAATTATCTACACAGAAAAGGCCTTATCAGTTGTGATTTTTAGAATGATTCGCTCAGACAAAAACCAATATGGTATCGAAAGTCAATATCCGATATTCCCTGTATGAATCAATGCAATGACTTTGTTTTTTTTATTTTTATTATCATTGACAATTAATTAGTCAGTAAAACGTTAGATATTCTATTTCTGCTTTGATAGCTATGCCGTAATTCTTTTGGATATTTATCTATTGTTTCGTCACATAATTAATTTTAATTTTATAGTCAGAACTTCAATTAATTATTCTGACTATAAATTTAAAATATTATTGTGCTTTCGGTAAGCGAAGTCGCCTATTTCTATAGATACATTATATATATGTAGATACATTTTGCATATTTCTGTATCGCCTTGCATTGGCAAGTTTATTTACCGTGCAAGTTACATCGTCTTTTTCCTCTATTCTGTGTTTCAATGCAGACTCAGTTCTACCGATTTCCTATGAGATTTTGGAATGTAATAGAGAACCACGTTATAAACCTTGTTAAACTTACCTTATCAAGAAATTTTCGTATTAGAGAATATTGGTAATAGTATGTATATATAATAAGGCAGATTAGTATCTATTTAGTATCCAAGACTCTGTCACGTTAACCATCCAAAACACAGATAATCACATAAATCATAAATACCGTTCATGTAACTGTAAACCAAACAATTACAACATGAAGAAGTAATAAAGATTTGGCGATAAAATCAGAGCGAACAAATGAGCATAGAGTTACATTACAGCGCGCGGTGTCATATAACGTTTTAACGAAACAGAGGTCAGGACAGTGGAAGTGGTCAATGAATGAGGCACAATAAAACCATATTCTAATTTATCGGAGACCCGTGGGCTGGTACTAAACTTAAACAAATATCTCGTTATAGAGTCTATTGGGATGTCCTGTTGCTATTGAAGCGTTTTGGTAATTACCATTATATGTAGAAGGGTAATGGTTAATGTTTGATTAACTGATTTAGGACTCTTTGCTTCATTAGAAATGTTTAGGATAATTTTGTATTTATTTGTCTATGTACTACATAGCGCTTCCAACCCAGATAAATAAAATATAGAGTTATATAAATGTAGTTCTCTCATTGCGTAAAAAAAGAGGCAAGGGGTTATCTAGTCTGGATTCTAAATATGTATGAATCAATAATATCACGATTAGAAAGTGTAATAAAATCTATACTAATATTATAAAGCTGAACTTTATTTATACATAGAAATTTGATTGTTTGTTTGGTTGAACGCGCTAATCTCAGGAACTGCTTTTCTGATTTGAAAAATTATTTCAGTGTTAGATAGCAAATTTATTGAGGACTAGGCTATATATCTACCACGGGCGAAGCCGAGGCGGAGTGATAGTAATGTAAAATAAACGATATTTACCATTTAAAATTATCAATGTCACATCGAAATTTAACTGTAAAATATTTTGTAGCAAAGGAAAATCTGGTAAATTGTTCTTTTTAAAACAACTTTCTTAGCAGAATTAATATCACTTTCATTCTTCACGTCTTTCCGGTACTCCGGTACTGAAATTGATGCTATAATCGCCGGAACTGACATTGTGATATGATAAGCAGCACTATAACGTGTTTTCTTTGAAATATTTCGAGTACAATCATTTTATGTCATAGATAAGTAATAATCAACTTTGAATCAACTGATGATATAATAAATTTATTCTTGAAAATGTATTCATCATATGCTGTTTATTCGTTCATATGATTTTGATTGAACTTATTCAAAGCATCTAGAATAACGTAAATGTATATTTTTATTAAACTCAGGCCGGCCGATTTACCTAGAGAATAGAGTACAGTAGTAGAGTCTAGAGACCTATTTATAATCTAGATTTTACGTAAAACCTATAAGTCTTTCAGACTGCAGTTCGAGTATTATATTATATACAATCTTTTTGAACTGCAGGACTGTTAAGGTGAACAAAAAAGCCGTCATGTATTTTTGCTTGTATTTATGCAACTATATCTTTAAATATCGATACCGTATGAGCAAATAAGTAATTTTCAGTTTCGTATGTAATGCGTAATGCTCGAGGTTAATATATACATATTTTTGAAATACATCACAAAACGAATTTCAGTTACCTTCATACGTTCATAAAATCCAACAATAGAACCTTTGGCTCATACAGAATGCCTGAGATAATATTGATTATCGTGTAACTATGAACATTGTTTTTGCTCGGTCTACCTTCATTTATAAACAAAGACAGCTTAGAACAATTGTTAGATTATATTATGATTTACGTTCATCATTTGGTGCGTGTGAAAAATATTTTGAGAATATATTAGGCGAAGATTAAACATCCGTTACATTGAGTCTTACTTTTGGATCTCAGGGGTTCAAACTAAACAAAATTAAAAGCTCATTTACAACTCTCGCGTATATATTTCTTGACAATACTCCGCGTTGTCTATGTCTATGTTTCATTTACATCTTTATATATTTTTTTTATATATATAAAGGGTTATTTTGTGTGCTTTCTTATAATTTAAACGTAAGGTATCTTAGATGAACCGAACGATCTCGGCAGAGGTGTGGATGAAAACGCATAGAATAAGAATATGAGAAAATAACCGATGTACCTAATCGCAAAATGTTATTAAAGACTAGCGGCGTATAAATGCGAAAGTTTGTAAGGATGTGTGTGTGTTGCTCTTTCACGCAAAAACTACTGAACCGATTGCAATGAAATTTGGTACGTAGACAGCTGGACAACTTGAGTAACATATAGGCAACTTTTTATCCCGATATTCCTACGGGAAACGGACTTATGCGGGTGAAACCGCGGAGCGCAGCTAGTTACAAATATTCATACATGCCTACTGAGATGGCATTCACAATGAATATAAATAAAATAAAGTGTGTCAAAATCGTTAAAGTTCTCCCACGTAAATTTTGTCTATATTACTAAGCAATTGTTCACTTGATAGATAAATTGCTGTGTATTCTTTGTAATTGTTCACAAAAAGTATTGTCAGCGTTCACTCATGAGGTAACCCGACTCCAACCCCATTGAGCATGTTATTGTTAGAGGCACGTGCTTCTTGAGATAAGACAAAAGCAATTTCAGATGTGAGCTTATACAACATCGTTGCAAATATATGGACATTGGACACACATATACATTGAGAATATAGGTGCTAGTGAGCTTTGAGGTCAACGATTTGATTTAAACATTACTGTCATGCGTGCAAATTCATCATAAATAATTCATAATATTAGTAGCAGTGTCGCTATCGTTTTGAGCTCCAAAAATGAAGCATTTATGATCTAATGTACATGTTAGAACGTATATTTTGTTTAGTATTTACCTCACGCCGTTCGTTTTTTGTGTAGCTTCCCACGCGTCTCGTTGTCTCGGCGAAATATCCAATTTCTCTTGGTCAGCGATACATGATTTGCATTTGGTAGCAATTGTTTGTTACATCTTTTTATAGAATACAAAACATACGTGATTTTTAATGAGAATTTATATCTAGCACGTGTTGAAAATGTATGTTATTTGCATTATATTATTTCTATTGAAAGAGCTGGTGATAAGCTTTTTAATATAAAATTCTTCAAACTTACGAGCATATTGAAATGCATTCATATTTTGATACTAAGCTGATTATTTATATTAAAGGAATAATAGTTCAATTTGAGAACCATTGAGTTTTTTTACTACATCATGGTTAAATTTAATTTTAAATCATTTATATTGAGTGGACTCTTTTAATAACAGTTCAATTATGTACGTGTCATATAAAAGTATACACAAATGCTTATCAGCACTTTATTGTGATGTCAAAATCGCACGTAAAAACAAATCGCATAAAGTGGGTGCCGCAAGTGCATTGACCGGATCTTATTTAAAATGCTTGTATGAAAATCTAATTCCATGAACGTTTACTATAAGCATGAGATAGTGAAATATAATACGGGTTACTATACATATAAATGTTTCTGATACTTGCTAGGTATCAAAAGGTCATATAAGGGCTTTCCATCGTCAGTTTCAAAATATACTATTAGATGTAAGGCTGCGACTATGTAGTAAATATTATAAATCCGTAAGAGATTCTGTTAAAAATCTATCTTATTTTACTGGGTTTGCAGCGGGTATCGGGGTAATTCCAGTCAAATAAAAAACACACGTAGCAAATGATTTTTTGTTATAATTATGAATGTTAGTACGATCAAATTTATTTATGTCATAACTATGTGATAAAATGAAACGATCCATGAAAGTTTTACATGGTTGTACTGGTGCGTTAAAGTTTCCAATTACGAGAGGCTTGAGGAGCTTTAAGGAAACCTTCAAGGTTTTCTTAAACGGTATTAGAGGTCCGTGGTAATATGGAGTAGGGAAAAAGTGATTGATTATTTTATATACCCTATAATTTAAAGGGATTCGAGACCAGCAAGATATTAAATAGATTATTAAATTTATCTTCCTTTAACATCCACATTAAAATTGCTCTAATCGCTGATGGAAAGCGTTGCCATTGTCAGATTATAAATTACCGTACTATCATTGCCACAATTATACAGGTCTGTGTATCTGTAGTTTTCTTTTATTTCTTTGCATATTAATTTTATTATAACAGTAAAATACATATTTACTAGCAATCCATTAGGGGTCTTAAACTATTTTTAAGACCCCCAATGGACCCCTAACGTCTATACGTTGGCCGATTCTCAGACCTACCCGATATATATATACGAGAATTTTATATACCTTTAGATTGTGCATACATATATGACCGGCATTTCTGCGTCACAATTGCAAAAAGCAGTCTTCTAAATGTAAAATTTTAAACAAAACTCGGTCTCTAATATAGAAAGTATGTTACGTTTCCATTAAATCTTAATAACGTCAATGTAATACGTGATGAACGAGTCAAATCTTGTACTAATTTTGATTGCATAATGATCAACAAATCGCGGAATTGTTAATTATATCGGTCGCTCAATAAAAACAGCTGAATAATCTGAAAAAGAACACGGATTTATTTTCATTTCACTTAACAACAGAATTAATATAACTACTATTTGATACAGACGTATACAAGTGACTAATTAAAAGGTGAAACGTAAGGTGATTGTGTTTTGTGAATCATGAAAATGAAGAAAACTGTGACTTCTTGTATACGTGGAAATTCGTTTTGTGCTAAGTATTCGACTAAAGTAAATACGATTAAAATGTTTCCTGAGGTATGTTTTCCTTAACTTTAAACTCATTTTATCAATGATTAATTCGCGTGATAAAATACAAACTTTCTTTTACATAGTACCTAATTCGAGTAATTTTAACATTATGAAATTATATATAAAAATCCAGTGTCATGATGAATGTTCCCAATGAACTCTTCACCAACTCAACCGATTTTGATGAAATTTGGCATTTTATGTGTATTTTAGTGCAACTTAACATATAGGATAGTTTTTATTTCGATTAATTGTCCCAATTATTTACAATCTTAATATTTTTGATTATTACTCAGCAACGTGTGACCGGGTATGCTAGTGAAATTATAAAGAATCCGATGAGTCAAGCCCTAAAACTGGGTCCTTTTTTTTGTAAAATAACTTCTTGCTCCCTTTTTTATTGTAGAATTACCTTAAATACTTACCGAAGCACTGTTACAATAAATTCGAATAAGTCAATTTCCGACCAGTATTTGAAATCCCACATGACGATTGACAAAGACATTGAGTCAAAGGGTATGAAAATAGTGCAATAGGCGCCAAGCCTCGCTCGCCAGAAGCCACGTATACCATGAGATGGCAGACGACGCCGTTGTGTCGCTTATGTGTCAATGCTTTCTATTTTTGCGTTTTATTATTACCATTATAGTGATACTTTTGAGTAAACCGACTGAAATAATCTGAGTATAAACGTAATTCTAACGTAGTTATTTTGATTTTGTACATTTTGATGTTTCATCTCAATGAAAGCTTTGATTTTAAACTTCTATAGTTGGAATACAACACTTCTAGAATAAGACTATGTATATAGATAAACAAATATAAATATCTACAATGTGTGACATACAATTGTAATTAGAAGAAAGGAAGAGTATTTCGGAATATAAAAAATAGTATAAACGTTAAAATATTGATGAATATTTGACACATATCTCTATATATATACAATTCTCGTGACACAATGTTAGTAACTATACTTCTCCGTAACGACTGAACCAATTTTCATGAAATTTTGTGTGCATATCGGATTGGTCTGAGAATTGGCCAACATCTATTTTATACCCTTACCATACTCTAATGATAAGAGTAAGACAGAAAATATTATTTTATAGGTCCCAAATCAATGATTATAATTTTTTTCTTTTCGTATGTATGTCTTGTTATCTGGTTGTCCATTTAACGTGATTTTACATGATGATAGACTAATATAAGATTAAACTAATTGTGTAAATTTTGTTTGAAAAAAATATTTTTAACGGGGCCTTGTAACCGTCCCAATATATTATTTAATGAAGTGTCATTAGATGATCTAGTCTATAAATATAAAATAGAAGTCTAAGTTGGTTTTATACTAAAATAAATCGTTGATGACATATAGGTACCATCTAAAGTCGTAAAAACTACTGCCTCTGAAAATTCACGAAGCAAGTACAAAATTATGTTGTTCACACGAGCGAAGCCGCGGACAGAAAGCAAGTACAGTCAAAACCGTTTATAGCGACATCGAAGGGACCGTATAGTTGCCGACGTTATATCCGATAGTCGTTATAAGCAACACCGTCATATACACAAATACAGTAGTTTTATTATCATAGTTATCTATCTAGTATAAGTATAGGTTAAGTATGTAAACGAGTTAGAAAAGAAATAAAAATATTTATTACGAAATAATTAGAATACAAAATGTATTTAGCGACTAACAGTTACGAGATATAAAACTACACTAGTTACTAAGTACATAATCAGTCATTTTGGTCTGTCTTTTTTTTAACCCAGTCTCAAATATTTTTTGCATTTTACATTTCATACGCTTCAAGGTATGAGTATCATCAGTATCAAACTGTTCGTTGCTGGGACAAGGAGCGGTTGGTCGTTATAGCCGATGAATATCGATAAAATTTCGTCGTTGTAAGCGATATGTCGCTGTATCCGATGTCGTTATAAGCGGTTTGTTTACTGAATATTTTACTAGGGATTCGGACGGGACCATACAATCTAGCTGTAATAACCGATAGGTCGTTGTAAACGATGTCGTTATAAACGGTTTTGACTGTATATTATTATTGGTTGCATTTTTATTTATGGTATAGGTGCAAAGTTGAAGGTACAGATAACGAAATAAATTCATATTCTATATTGGCAAGATCAGCGCTATCTAACTGTCGAATGATAAAAAGGACTTTTAATGTTAGTGTTTTTGTAAACTTGATTTTCGCATTTTGGATATGCATGCAGTGACCCGACGTACGTACGGACAACAAAAACGTAATAAATTATAACATATGGCTTTATATGGGGCCTCCATTCTTGGATGTTTGAATTAATCGCTTCCTTATTTGAAAGGAACTAAACAAAGAAATTTGAAATTCATTTTACCGCATAAAATTTAATAATCTTCATCGAGGATATTGGCTCTTATTTTTTTAATTTATTTGTATATAAATGTTACTATTAAGTAGCTAAAAAAGCATGATATTCAACATAAGTACATTCTAGTACTACATTCTATAGTAACTTTAAAAAAATATAAAAGTAGTAAGTAACTAATAAATATCGTATAATTTCAATAGATAGAGTTCATTGACAACGTGTTGTTATCGAAGAAGAAATTGTATTATTTTAACCTTTTTTTAAGGTAAACTTAAATCTAAAAATAAACATTATTTTTTTAAATCTCTGCTTTCTCAGATAGAGACGAGGTGTCTCTATCTCTCTAGTAATATAAAGAATGAAATAATTTATAAAGAGATGAAAGCAAATCTTAAAGTATAATGTTGTCTGTGATTTCTGTGATCTTAATTTAAAATTACGTTGTTAATTTATTTTTTGTTTAATTTGACAACAATTGCGCTTCATTTAAATTATTTCAATAATTACTTTCAATCCAAATAAGTACTGTACAGGGCAAAGTTGTTTTATGGTTCTCAAGACACAAAGTAATAATAAATACACACATGCGTATTATACGTATGTACTTAGTATTATATTTCATTATCTTACCCGTTTATGTATTGCGGATGAAGTGCGTAAATAATGCTGTCGCTTTTTCGTTGTCTAATGAATTGAAGGAGTGACAGAGACGGGAGATGCGCGGGGGGACGTTCCCCTGAATTGATAAAAAGCAACAGTTGAGGCAGACGAAAATTCAGTTTGAACCGAAGCTTATGCGTGGTGTTACGTATTAAGCATCATATGCATCCGCGTCGCTTTTAAAATGTGACTTAAGTTGAATGAATTTAATAAATCATGCTTATTTTATAACATATTGTGACGAAACGAGAGTGTATGATATAAATGAATTCGAAAAACACGTAATATCAACGACGGTGACGTGGACTCCTAACGTCTCAACATAATAATTGCGGGAAAATAAACAGACACATCTTGGTGATTTTGTTCATAAACAGTGACAATGAAATCTTAATAGTAGTTTAAATTCACCACGAGTTTACACGTGACCGCCGAAAATTCTCGAAACCCGTAACATTTACCGTGTGATCCAGTGTTTATTCGTAGCGAAATAAGTGTTTTATCAAATTATGGTTGTTACGAAAATCGAAAATATGGCTTCATATACCACATATACCGGAAAACCGAAAATTTTCTTTCCAAAGAAGGTAAGACAGTAAAATAGACTAACAAATATTATAGATATTAAATAATATCCAATATACACAATTATTCACATGGCTGTTCTACTAATAAATTATAAATTATGAGCAACTGTTTTCATTCGACTTTATAAAGCACGTATATATAGCATATTGTTTCCTCGGAATTTTTAAATGTAATTTCATCCGAAATTTAATTTTAGTTAAAGACGACGAGGGATGCATTGTATTATAATCACACCAATAAATATCCCGAACCGAGTATATAATTATATCGACCTATAAGTGTACATTATTAACCCACAAGTAAATGTAATTTATTATTTTGAATAAAATTGATTACGTATGCCGTACACCACACAGGGCTCCTTTCGTTTTAGTATATTTATATTCACATCCTTTATTGTCTTACATTCATACTTGACTAAAGATAGGTAACTCCAGTAATAAACCAAGTTTTTTATTTATACCCTTAATATGTAGAAACTAGTTATTTTTCTATAAAGCAATAAATTATCCGCGTATGATACTAAAAAGGAATCATATACCAAAGGCGGTAAATATAATGAAGCACTGTAAATTTTTATGGCAAAATGTCGATTAAAATTAATAAAATAAATTAATGCACATACAAAACATACCTGGTTAATTTCATAAATATTAATGGATACAACACAATTAGTTTAGTCATAGAATTTAGCATAACGATATAGGCATAAAATAGGTTACCTTTAATGGAAATAATATCTGTTACCTATATTAATAATTTTATAACAAATGATATCCTTAATGAATCCCATTCTTCGTATTTTTTAAAAATAATCCGAGAAAAAATTACTTATTTACAGCTCGACGCCTTTCATATTTGCCTCGTATGAAAGAAAAACAAAATAGCCATATCCCTCAACTCATTGATAAATATCGAATATGCTGGTTCCCTTTCTCAAACTACTACAAAGGTTCATTTAACAAAAGAGCTCATTTCAACTTTTCTCTTAATTCACATGCGCTACACTTATTTGTTTAATATGGTTCATACAAGGTCTACTGCAATGCAAACTGTAGGTACCAACTTACGTATAGATATATGTATGACCTACAACCATTGCGAAATGTGCGATTATACGGAGATTGAACCAAACATCATAAATTTAAAGGCGAGATTTCTTCAACTCGTACACAGGTTAAAGGGTACATCCGCTGCATCTGGACAAACATTAAAACGAGGGAATTTAAACCTTGGTATTATAATTGCAAGAATTTAAATCGTTCCAAGTGATGTTCCCTTTGATATGCCCGCAGTCTTGATAACAAGCCTCTGCATGCCCTAAAAACAACATGGTAACAATAATTTTACTGCTTGCAATTTTAAACTGCTCGTGGAACGATGTTTAAGGATAAAGCTGCCACATTTTGTAAACAATACACAGAACAAATGAACCGCTTTGCCAGAAACATATTGTAATGTATTATCAGTGTTACTACGCGTATTATTCTATTATGAAGCTTTTCCTTCCTTCCATATTTCCAAAGTGTAACGAAATCCTTAATTTTTTATATAGGTGTAATGTCGATTAGATAATGTTAGGTACCTACGACATTATAGATATTTTGAAGTTTCGTTCTTTTAGATAAGTGGCTCATGATGTAGATGCATATTTTCTATTTTTAAATCTTTGTTTTGGTCTAGATGTTCTCTAGATTGTCTGCGAAGTCAATGAAAATGAGCACTTATCATACATGTCGCATCTTTAATTTAGCGCTATCTATTTCTATTAGAATTTATAAATTTCGGAGTGATACAAATGCGCATCATAATAGATGTTCCTATGGAAATGAGATGTACCTCTTCCTGTTTAATCTTCTAAGTAAGTAGACACAAATAGATAGAAGAATTGAGAATAGATCATATATCACAAAAAACGCTCCGTTCCAAATAAAGACAAACACATATTAATGAATTTATAAAAGTGGTAAGGATTTTCTACGTTTGTTTATCATTTATTACGATATATATGTGTGTGCGTCGTATAAAATGTTCTCACTTAAATAATTCAGAGAATCGTATTACTATTCAATAAAAACCGTTAAAAGAAAAATTTATATTTGGTAGTTTGACTTTACGTTATTTGTTAAAATTCAGAAAAAACTGGTAGATTTAACCTTATAAAAAACAATCCATATTTGTTCATACTATTTTCTATGAATGATGTATCATACAAATTGATAAATTCAAAGGTACGAGATTGCTATGTGTCAACTATAAAACTGTCCCTGCATACAGAAAATGTACATTTAACGAACGTAATTCAATTTTAAAATTCATAATAAACAATCACTAAGGCCGCTTTAGGGGAGCAGCTTCAAATTACTGCGATCAAGATTGTTACGCCATAAATCTTCGCCCCTTCATATCAACGATTTTAATTTAGATATCATTAAACTCCTTGCGCTAAGATAGGTCAAGGTAAATTGAAATAAATCATTTATAATGAATTGCCACATCCAATCAGAATAATCATACATCATCATAGTGTTTCGCACAGTGCATATTATTATTTTTTTTTTATCAAAAAACCAACCAGTAGTAACATTTTTTCTAAACACACTAGCTTATAGAGACTTAGTCAATAATGATCTTTGAATACAAGAGATAGACTCTATTATTCTATAGCAAAAAAAGCCAATTTACAATTTGAATAAGTCAGCGCTAAAAGCACAAAATGCTCAAAAACCACTGGTACAATATAGGGATTTCCTTTAAAATGGTGACCAATACATTCTCAGCATTCCAACGGTACTCATCGGTGGGAACGTTAAAGTGCATTGAAGGAGTGAAGAATCCAGTTTGGAATGTTCCCGGATTCCTTTGTGCAACTTTTTATTTTCGGAAGCCTTTTTACGTAATTTTTTTCTGTAATATTCAATGTTTCTTCATCATATTTTTTTTAACTAATCTTAAAAAGCAATATTGACACGTGAATAGCAATAATTAACTTGTAGGAATGTTTTCTAAAGCTTCTAGATGATCCTTAATTTATAACTCTATTGGAGATGAAAAAGGCATGTCTTTGATTTTTTTATAAAGTATGAAATTATACCCTTTAATGAACTTTCCTCAGAGGAAACAACTGTGGGCGCCAAAAATAGCGTTTCCGTCGAATAGCTGCCGTCTAAGTAGGAAGTCCACTAACACTCAGCGGTTGACTCTTCCGGCCGCCTACTGGCGCGTCGTTTATCGAGTTTTATAACGCACTTATGAGCTGCAATGCAATGTGCCCACGCGACGTCTTAAGCTGAATTAAATTGCTCGCACTGAATTCAAATTATTGGACGTTGACGATTTAAATCGCTTTATCTTCAGCCCACTTCTGATGATAACAACCGGCAATCACTGACCGACCCATACAGCTTCGGCTTAATATCTCTATTTAGATTTGTCTTGACCGCAAGTGATAATGGTTGCTACGGCACTATGATTTGTCGAGATTTAAAGATTACCATATAATTCAATTACTATTTTGCGCGAAGGTTGTCTACATTTATTTGAGAATTTATTTATGAAAATTAATTTATATAATCGTTGTTTCTCCCATAAGATACCTATGATAAATCTGTGACACATGACAAAATACAAACAATAGGGTAAACGAACTATGAGTCAATCATTCATAAACATTGATGAATCACCTTTATACAGGTAATCAGCAATTATATGAGATATTTAATTGTTTTAATCAACGTCAATCAATTCTACAAACGGTTGAAAAATGGTTATTATTTTCTTAAATAATTATCGTGAGTACCTAATGGGAAAATATTCTAATTAGATTAATTGTTTTCATAATCGTTCCTTTACTTTTATACCATGTTATCCTATATTTTTTGGTTATTTAGATATATGATATGTTATAACTTTGATTTTTGTTTTGTTAACAGGTACGTTCAGAAGAATCTCTGCTCTCACCAGAAAAAAGCACAAAGTCTGCTCGATGGGTATGTTACATTGCACGATGTAAGGTGACGGGAAATGCATGAAACTTTTTAAAATTTTAAATACTTTGTTTGTTTGTCATCATCATCATCAGCCCATATATGTTCCCATTGCTGGGACACAGGCCTCCTATGAGGGTTCAGGCCATAATCCACCACGCTGGCCAAGTGCGGGTTGGCAGATGTCACATGTCGTCGAACTTTTAATTCTCGGACATGCCGGTTTCCTCACGATGTTTTCCTTCACCGTGAGCAGTAGTGATATTATCTACATGCGCAGATAAATTGAAAAATCAATTTATTTCCTGCACGCTCGCCCGGTCTCGAACCCCGACTTATCGATTTTGAAGTCCGAGGTTCTCACCACTGAGCCACCACTGCTCTCTTTTGTTTGTTTGTACATTGATTTTATTTACATTTAGATTGTATTTATTTGTACATCTTATTTTTGCATGTCTCGCTTAAAATCCACGCCTAAATTCTTTCGTTATTGTTTCCTTATTGTACATAGGTTAAAGAAATATAAATAAAGTATCCAATATTACAATTGTTCCTATGTATTTATTTGCAAATTAAATAATATAGATGTACGCAGATACTATCAATATGTATAAACTGCTAAGAGTAAATGTGATATTTTAGTTATTTTTTGAAATTATGATAACGAAACTGCAGTTGCACTCAGTACCTATTTTATTTAAAATAAAGTCATCGAGACTCAATTCATAATTTTAAGCATTATATACGAAACGTATATGACTCATGAATCCTCGAGAAAGTTCTGAATAATCATTCTGCAAAGAAAAAATCAATCGTTAATTGACGTCGTACCTCCATTTTTGGAAATCGGTTAATTGGAATTACTCATTAGAGCATCGCCTGATCATAGAAGAGTAAACATGGTTTATTTTTAATCCACATCTTACAAAGATTATAAATAACACCAGATACGAACATCCGCACACTAATCAAAGCTAATTCTCGTCTTCCGGGAAGCCTTTGTTTTAAGGCTTTGTAAATTGTTTTATGATATGACTGCCTTCGTTAATTTTAGCTCCAGTCTTCCGGGGTAGATGATAAATAAAGATTCCTAAATTGATTTTATCTTAATTAACAACGAAGCGTTTTTAATAACAAATAGTTATTTGAATTGTCTTTATATTTTTTTTACTAAATTCCCATTTAATATTGTAAATAATAGGGATATTTCATTACTGCGCAAGGTAGCACAGTAATAACATAATTATTTCAGTTAATGACTTGTTAATTAGGTCATAAATCAAAATTATTCAAACACTTACCAAAGCAAATTTATTTTAAGAGTTTGCTTGTTTAATGTAATTTCCCAATGATTTCATCAATAGTTTTTACATAATATTTTTTTTAATAACGATTATGCAAATATATGTATTTGGTATGTGAATCAGTTGTGACTCAACACCATTTTACCAAGCATTAAAGAATGCGTCAGGTTTATATGATTTGATAGTAAGTTATAAATATTTACTAAGGCGAATAAACAATTTAATTACTTAAACAATAATTAGTACTATCGCAGTAATAATATAGTAGCATTAGTGTTTACTGTTTAGTTATTTATCCTTAACGTGATCACTGTATACTGCTTAAAATATATATTTATATGTACACTGTCTTTTGCCCGCGGCTTCACGCGCGTTAAATTCGGAGTAGGATGAAAACGTTATTATACATATAAAACTTCCTCTGAGAGTGATTCACTCTATCTATTAAAAAAAACCCATCAAAAACCGTTGCGTAGTTTTAAATATTTTAGTATAAATAGCGACATAGGGACAAAGAGAGCGACTTTGTTTTATACTAAATAAATATGTAGTGATTCTACATTGTACTCCATCGTAAAGGAGAATGAAATAAATATTATCTTTTTAACCTATCAAATTATACAATTTAATTTAAATTTGTGCATGACGATGTATGGAAGGATTTAAAAAACCGTTGCTATATTTTTTACGAAATTCGTGAAAGTTCCACAAAGGTGGAACAGGATGCTTGGGCTGACTCATAGGCTATGTAGCCTGCGCACGCGCATCGGCAGGTAAAATGTGCTCTATGTTATGCGCCATGCTTACACTTTTACGATTAACCGCCTCGTGAATGGATGATGAATCACTCTTTTGATAAATCAAGCGTAACTATTGCATTGAACATTCTTAAAGTATTTTTGAATAGAAAAATACTTTTGTTATATTAACATTAACGATTATTAGGTTCGGTACATGTCTTGAAATTTATAGAGATACATGACCAAAAGTTTTTATTCTGAAGGTGTATTATTTATGTACTATTTTCACTTTAAAAATTAAATCGCGTCTAAATTCAATTAGTTCTGATTTCATATTCTAAAGTCTAAGGTGGATGCAATTGTACTAATTTTTGTTATGACCGATCTCCTGGATATCCGTGTAATCTTATCTAAGAAATGAAAACATTTATATTTGTACAGACATAAAATATATAAATGTGTGTAAACATTGGTCATTGGACTACTTCGCCAGTGAATGAAATAACTCATGCTGTTTAGTCATACGTGAAATGAGTAAAAACTTTGTTCGGACTGCATATTGTGACTCAGACGTAACAGTACTTATTCAAGATTAAAATATTATTGTAAAAGGTCAATCTCATATCAATATACATGTTTACGTACGGTTTCTTTATACATTATATAGGTTTTATAAGTCTTTTGTACTATCATTGCTTTGAATGTTATTTGTTTGCTTGCAGGTGGTTTTCAAAATTTCATGACAATATCTTTTTAGAAGAAAGGTGTTCGTGAATAAAATTTTAGTGTTATTTGATCATCGATATGATGGTAATAGTAATACCTACTCATATTTTTACATCTCTTACTTAATCTCAAAGTGAATGCATTCATATCTTTGTCGCACGTGTATTTTTTATGCAGCCGTTCGAAGTGATTTTTAAACCTTAGTACCAAGAAATATATAATATGAATGTTAACGCATGACAAATACGTAAAACTTATTCTTTTATGTCTCTATTGGAGATCCTACAGAAACAATTTCAGCAGTTCATTTAAATTCAGGACAAAAACACATACATGTCTTATAATACACATAATTAAACACATAAATTTCTTATGAGTTTTTAAATTAAAACCTCTTCAGAAAAAAATTGTTACGCACTTAACAACGCTTTCGTTTTTGCAGCATTGTCCTTGAATACTTGAATCGTACAAAATCTTGTAAACGCAAGTTGGCAAACCCATAAAGATGAATAACACTGCATTAGTCATGGATATTGTTTTGTAAACGAAAATCTGCTTCAATATAAACTATAACCGTAACAAATGTTACGGTAATAACAGCGGCCGAGAATTACAGGGCCGCAATTAAATTTAAGCCTGTCCGCCGATTTGGTACAGTGGTTAACGCATGAGCGTAGAACCGAAGGGTCCTGGGTTCAATTCCCGGTGGGGACGCACAAAATAAAGTCTCGGTCTGGCAGGGCACAGAAGACTGTTCACCTACTTGTCCGTAAAGAAAATCGATCAGTCAAACAGATGTACATCATCTGTCCCATACCCCACTAGGGGACACGGGACTTCACTTTTTAATTAAATTTAAAGGTAAAAGTTTCGCTCCTAAACACATAAATCATCAATTATGTTTAAATTTAAGAGCTACCTCATCACTATTGAGTTTTCCCCGAATAGTTCCCGCTCCCTTGGTATATCCGGGACAAAAACTATCCTATGTATGAACTTACGCAGTTCCCTGCATAGTCGCCCTTGTCCTTTCTCGAGTCTCAAACTATCTCTGTACCAAATTTCATCAAATCGGCTCTTCTTCGGCTTTTAAGAAAACAAACCAAACTCGCTTTATAAATGAGTAGGTATAGACTTAGTGCTGATACAAGTTCACAAATTTAACGTGGAAGAGTGGTCTAGGTGAAGATTAGTATCTCGAGAAAAACTGTATTAATTGCCATAAATATAAGTGATATTACGTGTACGTGTTAACCAAAGAAAAAGGATTAGAGAACATTTATATTATTTGAGAATTATAGCTCAACAGTTAAGCTGTTTTTCTGTATGTCTGTCACAAGAGGAATAATAATAAAATTTATTCATGGATACCCTCGTTTCTTTTATTTATTAAAATTCTAAATCATCTAAATTTGAAAATTCATTTGGGAATCATTAAAAGCATTTGTATAACTCATTCATGTATAGAGTCCTGAAATATTTTCACACAAAAGTAAACTCTATCGTGTTCACTATTCGGTTTATAAATAGCTATGCCCTCTGGTAAAACTAAATATTTCAAGACACAATAGGTATTTATCTATAATAAATTAATTTTCGATTACGTCATCTGAATTTGTCAGATCCTAGCTGTATATTTTGAAATAAATTATATATTATGGCTGAGATCAAAAGGCAGCTGCAATTTTGAATGTTGGTAATAAATACTGCTCACGATCACAAAACGTAATACACAAAAACTAAATTTATCTATATATGGCTATTGAATATTCTATCTAAGACCCAAAAAAACTGTATCTAAAACAGTCAAAAAGATAAACAAGAGACAAATAGTTATTGAAATCGGAACCGACATTCGTACATCCATTTACTGATAACGTCAGTAATCCACCGCTCCAGTCTCTCGCTGACATTGAAAGGGCATTGACTTATCAGGACGACAGAATTATCGTGAAAAATGCCATTCTTTTTGTAAAGACTTTTTATCGACCATGTATTGTCTCATGGTCGTCGCGGTAACATTTAAATATCTACGCAACTATTCGTTAAACGGCTATTAGGTTTAGATAACGAAATGGCACGAGTCGAGGTTAAAAAAGGACAATTTAAACAGATTAGCTACCATAATAACTGAAGCACTTAAAAGGTTTGCGCTATTAGTAAGTCCCTGCGCAAGAGAGATCAGAGAAACCGACTATTCTCGTTAAAATGTATAATCTGTAATAAAATATATTGAAATAGAGAGGCAATTAATCGATATTAGGAGTTACATAATTGTTAATTTAATTTTATTGCTATGTTAAGTTCTCATCAGTTTACACCATAAGGCGGATGCGAAGGTTTGTGGGTGGGTAGAACACGGTATAGGCCGCTAGCCCCGCGCCCCGCGCCCGCGCCACTCGCCATTCTAATTAGCCATTGTGGTCGCCGGGTAAAGTTTGCGATCAGCCGGCCGGCTGGCACACCAGTCACGCCGCATTCGCCGCGAGATGGGCACGTGTCGTTTCTATTACTCGGTTGCTAGTTAATCACGCGACACCCGGCCCGACACGATAAGTGATTAAAAGTTCATAATAAACAAGACACACACGTGAATATGAAACCAGTGGACGTGGTTTTTGGATTGCTCTAGGAGCGACGCGAGGTAAAATATCAGTCGCATCAAATACATCTAATACTGGCACTATTGTTAAGTGAACTATCGCTAGGTTATTGTATATTATTACACTGAAAATATACACACTAGAATTAGTCGCTTATTTTATTATCCTTTGCCTGGTAATAATATACGCTGAGTAAATTTCCTCGCGCAGTACTTATTATCTTGAACAGAGTGTTGTTCATAAATTGCGAGTGGTGGAACGGATTGCGATAAAATATGCATAATGACTATTGAAATAAATTGTAAAATAAACTTCCATCTAATTGTACACCTAAAACGTATTAAATCTCCTATTGACAATGTATGAAAATATTTTTTAGTAGATTGTTATTATTTTAAACATTAACGATAATTACCCGACATTTTTATTAATCTTTCTCTTAAATACTTCATTCATATATATTCAAATAACAAACTGCGTACCTCAAACGTATACCTGCGGTAATAAAAGCGATTAATTAACATCTTAATTTACCTAATTACAAATTGCAATCAATAACGTGAATTCCGCAAATAAACTCATATAAGTTACGGCCATCTCGTTTTGACGCGCATTAACTGTTGTGCATGCATAACTGACCTTCACAATGTATGTCTCTTGATGTGCATATTGCGCCGATGCATCCAAAAGTGACCAAGTTTGATAACGACACCGTTTCAACGCGGCATTTGTAGTCCAAAAAGCCTTAATATAAAGTTCAAGTTTGAAATGTCACCAAGTCTTCGCTAATCGTTAGATAGACGAGAAAGCTTTGCCAAGAAGTAGGCAAGGCGCCCACGAGGAGAATGGGTATTGACTGATTTGTGCTTCATTGGTATTCAATACGTAATTAAATTCCCTTGCATCGTATTTCTTCCTTAGTCCTTTATGCTTACCGCTACTTTTAATCGGCTGTTTTATCGTTTATCGAAACTATTCATAAGTTACACTCTACTTCACTATCCGATTATCCACTTCAACTGTACATTTTCCTGTTTAAGCCAGTGGCATAATATATTTTATTAAAAATCTAATAGTAGATACTAGAATACTTCCAACCAACGTTTTAAACTTTATTGAAAATTCATTGAAACTATATTAACGCTAAATTATTAAACAAATTTTAAATTTAGAATTGAGTTATAAACTTTGAACATATTTACTTACTTTTGAACATATTTAATAATTGCATTTAAATTTGTACAATTTATAATCAACGGGAAATGTACAAGGAAACTCTCAATACTGGAAAATCCAAACGATAACTTATAAAACGGTTTACTGGTTTATCGTTTCATTATTACATTAAATGATACTACAACAAACCATAAAGACATCGGAAACAATTCACAGTTATCAAATTCATATCAAGGGCTTAATTATTTGAAGCGATATTGCAAGATAAACTTTAATTAAATTGAAGTACAAAAGAGTCCGCAAATCTAGAGTTCACATAATGATGACATGTAGAGACCTCGTCACCCGCAGTCCGCATGACGTAAAATGAGCACAACAAAAAATTACATAACATCTCTGGAACTGTGACGACATTTCTGTGAAGTGTGACTCACACATTATTGACCTGTTATGTTACCGGATCGTATCTCTTTTGCCCCGATTGGACATTAGTCATCATTCATCTCT
>NC_052121.1:4148916-4159978 GCF_012273895.1 Zerene cesonia | reverse complement strand
GTCATTGCGCGTCATCCAAGTCTTCAACGGATTCTTCGTAACGCCAATTAACATATTACATTATCTAAACGATTGCGCGCTGTAACATAATACTAACGATGATAAAAAGACCTCAACTCAATTTATATCTCTCAATGTTCACGAAATCACTTGACAAGTTGCGATGGCGTAATTCGTGTCTAGTAACAATACGAGAAATTGATCGAAAGCCCTTCACGGACATTGATTGATGTATTTTGTAGACCTAACACTACAGAATTTATGTGGTAACTTGATCACGCCTGAGGTGAAGGCATCATCAATATGCGTGTTGCACCTATACGCGTGAATCGTTGTTCTGATTGAAAGTCGGACCCTCCGATGAGTCACAGAAAACTATAACGTTACATTCTTAATAGTTCCTTTGACCCTGTTCAACTGTTTCACTTAGTGCAATAATGTATTGTCCTTGTGCTGAATTTCAAATACTTCTCGGAAAAGCAATAAAGACGATACCTATCCTATCAAAATATCTAGGTTGTGTTTATTGTAGATATCAATTTTAAGCAAACACTATAATCGGTGGTAAAAATTGTTGTAATTTCATTTCTTTGTCTAAGAATATGTTTTTGTGAACTACGCAATACATTTTAGGGTTCGCCACTTGATAAATGGATTCCATGAATTAATGCGGGTGTGAAGCAATTTCCGCCATGTAAAATTATAAAATTTATGTTACCCTTGAAGGTTAAAAAACGTTATAGTTGGTATTTTTAACTCGTTTTTGTCGGACTACGTACTTATTGGCTGTATCTATTCAAATTTATATAAACTTTTTTTTAAGTTTTATCAATATGTCAATACGTAAAGAAGAACGTGTAAATAAATTACTTACGGTATTTATGTGTACTAAAAATTACATGTTCATACTGATCCAACTAATTAATGCTTTGCTTTGTTTAATACTAACTTAAAGCAAACTATCTACCTAATAATTAGATGTTCCCTTTTTCTCACAGATACCAGAATTCGGTTTGGATGGCAACAACACGTTGAAACACAACGGCAGCACCAAGGACCTGGCTTCCGTCATGGAGAACTTGAAGAAGACCAGCCTTGTCTCCAGGCAGAACCAAACTCTGAATACTCAGGTTTCCAGTTCCTCAAAACAACAGGTACGTTGTTTATCTATAAAAATTATTAATGATAATGATATTTATATTATGATTCCTAAGTTTTATACACTATTTATCCCCGAATGGAGTCCCCTGGAGATTTCTTAGAGTAGCCAAAAAGAGCAACTAATGTAAAATATAAATTAAATGACTTAGGACAATTTCTGACTCTAAATCTATTTCTTGGTTAGAAAATGAACATCTATCGATGCCAATGTGAACGGCACACGAACAATCAAATACGATCAATCAATCAGTTGCTTTATTATTTAAAGAATTAATAAATTATAAGCCTGTATTAGATCAATAATAGAACAAGTGACAGTAATATAGTGTTTTCTTGTGTTTGATTTTACGCGAGTATTCTAATACTCTAAGTATTAAAGCATTTAGTCATTAAAGATTTCTATAAGTAATATAGTCGTCTATACCTACTCCATATTTTTGTTAAGAAAAGCAGAATAGATTACAGTTTTAATTTTATATTATCTTGCAAGATTATTTTTAACCTACTTTTTCATCTCGTAAGGGTTGTTTAAAAGAAAACTCATTCAATTAGATTTTTTTAATTGTCAAGTCTTAATGATAAGATTTTATTCGTGAAATGGTATTATATTTAAAGTGGCTACTGACTATATTGTTTTATCTAATCCATTATTATACATTAACATAACCAAGGCGATCACTGTGTATGTTTCCAAAACATTCTCATTAAGCAACCAATTCAACCGGTTCTTATCTAAGGAGCAAAACGCGGGCGCAAACTAGTTAATGATCTTTCAAAAATATATATTTATGGTGTACAATTTGCGTCGTTACACTATTGAATAATAATTGTTTGAATAGCAAATGTGCCTTAACGTGCGCGTGGGTGTTTTAATAACATGAGACGTTTAAAATACCACATTTAGAATTATTATACGCTGAAGATAAAGGTTCGGTTCATTGTAAATAATATAGGAATATATTATATTAATGTATTTTCCATTGTCTTTTATTTGACCGTATTGTGTGGTGTGTAGCAACACATAACAGTTTACTGAAACTAATGTTGTGATAGCAGAATGAAAAGAGTAAAGCGATAGAGGTGGTTCATTCATTTTATATTACGGCAGGCATAAAAGGTCAAAAATAGATAAGTTCGTGCAATGCCTAAAAACAAATTTCGTTTTCTTTGAAATAATATTAAATATAGTTTACTGTAAGCTATTCCTGTACTGGCCTCGGTCTGTTCATAAAATGGGCGGTTTATTTTGAAATCAGCAAGCGCGGGTTGCGGAAAAAATAAATAAAACAAGTACCTACTCCGTGACCGAGTGCAAAGACGCGTTATTATTTAACTATTGTATGTTTTAATTAGCAGAAATGTAATCGAAAGAGAAATTAATTTTATAGCTTTAATGTTCAAATTGTCTCTCACCGATATAAAGATGAAAGATTTTATCCTTTATTAGACTACGGGAACTTATTTAATAATTAATTATACATGTCGTAATATTGTTGTGTAAATGAGAAGTTTATTAAGTACTGTATTTAATATATATATATAATATAACACACTCGACAAAAATCCTACTTAAATTTTAATATCGATCGATTTTTGTATGTGTATCACGTTTTATGTAACAGCATAGACATTGTTTACTTTTTGTTTGAGGCGTGGGTTTTTACAACATAGTTAAATATGATAACATTTAATAACATGTATTCTATCAGCACTGGTAATTTTACAAATCTTAGTTTTATAACGCTAAATAATGTGTTTAAAATTTATAACTTATAAGATAAATTGTTTACGATCCCGTTTCACCAATTTATCAACTTAAATATGGAGGGAGCCGCAACGTGAGTGCATGATAACTGCTGGCACAGAGCCAAATGCAGCCGCTCTATTATGGCGTAACATTGGATAGACATTAGGGATATCTGGTGTTCTACTTATGTCGTAACACAACAACGTTTCCTTAGTACGCTAAAAGAATTTAAATGGTTATTTACCACTAAGAATGTTCGGTCAATAGTTAAAATAGATATTCCTCTTCATTCATTCCGTCAAACGTATTAGTAGGTATTAGTTACTAATTTGGCGATGATTGAAACATTGAACAGTTTAGGTTAGATTCCTCAAGTAAAATAAATTTATATTAAAAAAACAAGAGGTATAAATTAGTCACAATTTGAAAGAATTTTCCACTGGCCCAAATACAACCTTATAGTCTTTCGATACACAAAGGTTATAAGACTCGATGCATCCCGCCTACACACAATGACTCACCCTTGTTCCCCAAAATCAATGCGTAGCCAATGCCAAAATACACTATACATTATATACCAACTACAGTGTATTTTTAAACACGATATTAAAGTGCGATACAATTGGAATACTGAAATTATATTTCCATAAATATATCATTCCTATTTTTACTTTAGTTTTATACAAATCATCAGTTTATTTTTAAACATGTCATCTATTTATATAATGACCCAACCATATCTTATTTATCCCGTAAGTACGCCAACACATATGACGCTCGCTCGAAGAAAATCCTCTATAGCATTGGCACTGAACTCAGTGCTTGTCTAGATAATGACTGTGTACGAAGTGTATTATCAGATTTAAGACGTCTAGTGTTTTACAATTATTGTGTCATCGACTAGGCTTTAAAAGTTTGTTAAAAATATAATACGAACAGAGTGAATTAAGGCTACATTACATTCATACGTATTCGATTTGCTGGTCTATCAATACAAAGGTTAATATCTTGTTGACCCGTGGAATTTATTTTAATGGTTCAAGGTTCAATAATTTTTATAACCTCTCATCTACGGCCATACTACGAAACAGTTCATGACGCAGAATAATAATCTGAAAATATACTAATCTTTTCCAGATGGTGTCTAGTGCGACTTCTAGCAGTGCTGCTTCAAGCCAACGCGTGCAGAGTTCGTCCCAACGGGCTAGCTCTATTAAATCAGATTTGACTGAATTGAAGAGTTCCATATCCGAAATGAAAACCCTAAGCAACACTGCGGCTTTAAATTTTGGACAAAGGTGATATAAACGTTACTCGTAGTTATAAATACTCGCTTTATGTTTTACTACTGTTCAAAATTTGTTTTGTTAATGATCGTTATAGATAACGAAACTGCTATCCCACCTGAGTTCCCATTGGCCCTTAGCCAATTCTCAGCCAATACGTTTCCTTGCTTTTAGTTCGTAGTTTCATCGACAAACAATAGACGCGTTCGTTATTTTACGCGGAAAATAACTATTTGGAGCGTCAAACCTTAACTATCGCCACCTTTACAGATTGCGTAGCTCGATGGAGAACATTGTGGATCAAGACGATATGAACCAGAGGCACATACCTGATATACGTGATCTCAGTGAAATGGGCGATATCAGCGACATTGGGGACATGACCGATCTCGCCGGTGATGGTCCTCTCGTTACCTTCCCAGAATCAGATACCCCACCGCCTGATAAACAGTGTCTCTTGGCGCCAACGACTGTAGCTATAGGCTCAAATGCAGCAAACGAATTGAAATATAGTGCAGCCCGTATGACTTCTGCGAGTTCCACCCGCGTAGTCACGGACGGGTTTAGTGCATCAAAATCAGCAGCAAATAGTTCCAGAACGAGGCGGTTGCAGCACGGGGACATGCAATATGCAGAACACAGCGCCGCTGGAGCCTCTCACAGGCTCTTGCAGGCTGAGGGATTAACAGCTGAACAAAACGCCGCCTATCTTCAAGTGAGTATAACATATATTCAACTAATTTCAACAGTGTAGTCAAAGGTAATTCGCAGTGGAATATTAAGATCTTTGAGCGCGATAAAAAGTAACCTGCGTCTCTTTCTAGCCCCCGAACTGCATACGGACTATTAGTATGGATTGAGGGTTGATTAAAATATAATTACATATACGTTTGACATATTTAATAAGTAATTCATTAAGTATTCCATTATACTACAACTTCTATGTAAACCGCTGGGGTAAACATTGTGCTTCATTAAATCGGTCTGCAAATCGCGCTATCGACAATTTATTCGGTGGAGCCAGTAAGGCGCGCCGAAGGACGCGACCCCGGGTGGCCGGCTCGATCGATACCCTGCCGACGTTTCGTGCCAGTTACGCTCAGCAGTCAGTACCCATGAGCGTCTTGTCTTGATAACATTGGATTTATAATGCTCGATCAAATTTATAACAACTACGTCATACGATTTTACGATGGCTTCGAGAATCGTAGCGTGGACGGTGAGGATGTGGCGTCGAGGAGGATCACCAGGGGCGGTGAGCTCATTTATCTCCGGTCGCTTATCGTAAACTACACCATGCTTGTCTCAGTCGGCGTTTGACCGTCGCGCGCGCAAGCACACGCGGAAGTTAATTAATGCGCATGCGCGCTTCTGTACACGAATAGTCGGCTTAATTTTAGACGCGGAATGTCGGGTGGGGGTTCTGCCCCGTGGCCGGTACATCGCGGCGTCCTGTCGCGCTTTCCGCCGAGGCCGCTGCATCCTTCGGTGAGGGGTTCTGCGGAAAATAAGAATTTTGCGATATATCTCCCTTTCAACCTTCTTAATATGTGACGTCTGTATACAAACTTTAAAATTATCATCGACTATCACGCGATTGGCCTACTTCCAATGGAGACTCATACAAGAAACCGGGCCATGACACGCAGTCTATTCGATGTTGAAGTGCTTTTTAACAGCCTCATAGAAAACCAGAATATTTTTAGAGAGACTGTTATTTACTACGAAACACTCGCTTTACGCATTCAAATTTTATTGACGTTAACGTTCATTGATAGGAAATTGTTATTTATCGATATCTTTCATTTCAGGAGAAGCGATCGCTGCAAGCTGGTGAGGTTACAGCGCAAGAAGCGAACAATATGTCCGCTTCTAGTTCGAGGCTCCAAACCGAAGCCTTCAGCGCTGAGAAAAAAGCCATGGCATCGTCACAGGCCCGACAAACTGTCACATCAAGTGGCATGTTCAGTCATAAAGAGCACTCATCACATTCAAATATGACCATTTCTAGCAAAAATCTCACAACTAAATCTACTTTACTATCGTCTCAGGTAAGTTTTCGATATAAATTATTCAATATTATAATGTAAAAATTGCATAAAACAAAAGAATAAGTACTCATACGCGTACACGTTAATCATAAAGGTATCGTGTGACGTAGGTGCGAATGTTCAAAACAGTGTTCTTTACTCCATGTTTGTGTTTCAGATGAGTCAACTGCTAAACGGAACAATCAAACCAGGCGATGAAGATCTTTCAAATTTAACATTCGAAGACTTGGACAAATTAAATGCTAACTCTAACGAAAAAGATGTTGATTTAGCAATACAAAAGTATTCACATCGAATGAATGCATTTATAACGGCGATAAAAAATAATCAAATGGACATGAAAAACGCCTGTGTACATTTTAACAAATTAAATGAAATGTTAAGAAGAGCGTGGGCGGTCCCTACGTATGGACACGAGTTAGGGTATTCATTATGCAACACTTTACGCACTTCTGGTGGCCTCGACATTCTTATGGAAAACTGTTTAGAATCAAATAACCCTGATCTACAGTTCTCTTCGGCAAAACTTCTAGAACAATGCCTTACAACCGAAAACCGAGCGCACGTCGTTGAAAATGGTCTAGAGAAAGTTGTCAATGTGGCCTGTGTCTGTACGAAACATGCACATGCAGATCATTCGAGAATAGGAACTGGAATATTGGAACACTTGTTCAAACATAGCGAAGGCACGTGTAGTGACGTCATCAAATTAGGAGGCTTAGACGCAGTTCTATTTGAGTGTAGAAAGAACGATATAGAAACACTACGTCACTGTGCCACTGCCCTTGCTAACTTGTCCCTATACGGTGGAGCGGAAAACCAGGAAGCTATGATCAAAAGGAAAGTTCCCATGTGGTTGTTTCCTCTAGCCTTCCATAACGACGACAATATTAAATACTACGCTTGTCTTGCTATCGCTGTTTTGGTCGCTAATAAGGAAATAGAAGCAGCTGTGCTGAAATCCGGTACATTGGATTTAGTAGAGCCATTCGTAACTACACACAATCCTTCTGAATTCGCACGTTCAAACCTAGCTCATGCGCACGGTCAGAGTAAGAACTGGTTGCAAAGGCTAGTTCCAGTATTGAGTTCGAAAAGAGAGGAAGCGAGAAATCTGGCTGCCTTCCACTTTTGTATGGAGGCGGGGATTAAGAAGCAGCAGGGAAACACTGAGATATTTAGGGAAATAGGTGCAATAGAGTCATTGAAGAAAGTAGCCAGCTGTCCTAACGCTGTCGCATCCAAATACGCTGCGCAAGCATTAAGGCTTATCGGGGAAGAAGTGCCTCACAAGCTGTCGCAACAGGTACCCCTCTGGTCCATAGAAGATGTACGAGAATGGGTGAAGCAAATTGGCTTTTCAGAATATGCAACGAATTTCTACGAAAGCAGGGTAGACGGAGATTTATTATTGCAAATTACAGAAGAGAATCTTAAAGAAGACATCGGTTTGCATAATGGAATCAAGCGGAAGAGGTACATAATGATTTTTATGCTAAGCTAATTTACCAAAAAAATAGTACTACCTAAAAGAGCTAAAAACGTATATTCGTGTAATAAATTTAATATTTCGATAAAGGTAAACTTATACGTTGCTCTACTGCAGTGATTCTCAACCTTTAATTGTTGCGGCACATATTTAACGATTTCAAAATTTGGCGGCACACAAAGAAAAAGATAAAAATTATTTACAACACACTCCATAAATAGTTTATGACAAAAAATTTGAAATATGCGAAATAAACTAATATATACTACAATAATAACTATACGTTTATTAAGGGATTAATTAAAATATTTTTGTTTTAAATGATATAATTTAATAATATTAACATATAAAGTGCCGCGGAACAGTTGGTTGAGAATCACTGCTCTACTGTCGAAGGTTCTCAATTCGATTGATTCTTTTTTCATTGGCTTTGTTACTCAATAGCACCATGTGTTCTCATCTTATTATTATGCATACATTAATTATTTTTGTATTCAATGGAGAATTGTTGTCATTTGATCCCATATAAGATTTGAAATGGTACAATCCCAGTGACGTCACAGACGTTTTGGACCATTTTGTAGAAAATTATTACAAGCCAAAATTGATTATATTCCAAGATGGACAATACACAAACCTGATGACTTCCCACATTTTTATTCCCACCTAAATTCCCAGATTCACGAGGGAACTGCAGCAGCTGAAGAAAATGGCTGACTACAGTTCGCGGGACACGGGCAACCTCAACGAGTTCCTGCAAGGCATCGGCGTGGAGTACACAATATACACGTACTCCATGTTAAACGCGGGCGTCGACAAGGAGTCCATCCGCGGCTTGAGCGACGAACAGTTGGAGAAGGAGTGCCATATTCTCAACAGTATACATAGATTAAGGATTTTAAACGCTATTAGAGGTGAGTTCTTAAACATTTTTTCATAGAATCTCATTTTAGTATGCTACTTTACTTATCTTACGTATAGCTTTAAAAGACGATACTCATGAACTAAGTTTTGAACAGTGCAGTTTTGTGTTTGAATTTAATACATATTGTCCAACTTACGCTGTCTTGTGTGAAAAAGTTTTATATTATTTTGTGCTTTCTTATTACTTCTAGTCATCACAAAATATCTAAGCATTCTTCAAAAATTCAAGAGTTCAAAGAGAAACGTTATAGATATAGTTGTATCTTCTTCACCAAAATAGTACCTTAATATTTCTTTATCCCCCTCGCTTTTCACGCGAACTTATGCAGTGTTAGATACGGTTAATATTGCAAATTTCATAAAAGTCCTCTATACCATTATTTTTACATTTCAGCATATGAAAGCAGACTTCCAATAAAAGGAGAAGAAAATTTAGAAAAGAATTTGGACGTGTTTGTTAGTTACCGAAGATCCAATGGTTCCCAATTAGCCAGCCTATTAAAAGTCCATCTCCAAGTTAGAGGGTTCACAGTATTCATAGATGTGGAGAGACTGGAGGCTGGCAAATTTGACAATAACCTATTGCAAAGTATTAAACAGGCGAAGCATTTCCTTCTGGTGCTGACCCCTAACGCCTTGGACAGGTGTAAGCATGATAATGAACAGAAGGATTGGGTGCATCGGGTGAGTTTCTAACGTTTTCATATATATAATTATAAAAATAAGCAGGTATAATTGCTGAAAAATTAATGAAAAGCACAATTTTGTAGTGATATATAGTGTTAAACTTTATTGGTATACCCAAATACGTTATTAATATGTTATTTTTTCTTAAATAGCCTTAAATCCTCTTGATATTCGATCAGGTGACCTTATATAAAGCTCTTTTTTATAGTAAAATTTCCTTTAATAACCTTCATTAATATTTTTTTCTATTATAATAATAAGCATACAATACTAATAAAATTCAAAATTTCCAGGAGATAGTGGCAGCGTTACAATCGCAGTGCAACATAGTGCCGATAATCGACAACTTCGAGTGGCCCGAGCCGGAGGAGCTGCCGGAGGACATGCGCGCCGTCTGCCACTTCAACGGCGTCCGCTGGATACACGACTATCAGGACGCGTGTGTGGAGAAACTGGAAAGGTATCTAAACTAATATAAAGCTGAAGAGTTTGTTATTTGTATGAACACACTAATCTCAGGAAATACTGGCCATTTTGAAAAATTATTTTAGTGTTAGATAGCCCATTTATTGAGGAAGGAAAAGGATACGGGCCTATGATATGTTATATAGCTTTCCCTTCCCAGTCCTATTCTATATTCCTCTCCTCGATCCTTTCTTAATCCCTTTCAATTTAAAGTCAGCAATGTCTCGCCTCTCTAAATGTTCATGGGCAGTGGTAGCGCTTATCATCAGGCTTCAATCCAATTCCATTGCCGACGATAAAAACATTAAAAAAATCAGGTACTACATGGATACATTTTTTTTTGGTGACATTTCTATTTGTACTTCCTTGTACCAACCTGTTATTTCACTGTTTTTATTAATGTAACACACCAAACTGGTGTATATTAATAATTCTTAATTTTTTTTTAACAAACTTGGCTTGTAGCTTATAATGTAATTTCCATGTATGCTAAGATAGCTTTAAAATCGTTATCTGTATTATTTGTGAGAAATTCTATATAAATAAATTAATAAATATAATAACTTTTCTAGTTTCCTCCGCGGCAAGTCGAACCTCGCCACCCGGCTGGACGGGTACCGCGGGCGCGGGGAGCAGACCCCCGGCACGGCCAGCATCGGCCGCGGCCCGCCCAACTACCAGCGCATGCAGTCCACCGAGAGCCGCGGCAGCGACAAGAACGACTGACTAGAGCCCTTGCACACCCTGCCGCCTGTCCGGTGAGCTATGTTCAATTATGTGGGAGTCGAGTACGCTTCGGCACGAATTGCGCCAGCTCCCACCGGGGAAGTACCAAACCCCTACAGATAAGCGGCTGTGTTTCGTACGGTGAGTGGGGGAGCCAGAGGCCCGTTTTCGTTTCCTTACCCGTCCCATTCCATTCCTTCTTTCCAGTCGTCAATCCTTTCCTTTTCCCTTACGATGCGGACGGGCGATGGTGATCGATTACAATCAGACGAACCACCAGCATTTTGTGTATATTAAATACCGTGTACCCTTTTTAATACAAAATTTCAAACAAATTGATTATTTTAATGAAACAACTCCACATTCAATATCCACTTTAAATCTTTCAGAATTTGAATTTAATAGTATTATTTTTTTAGTAAGCTAGATTATACGTATGTTATACATGAACTATAGTCCGGTCAATTTAGACCAAAAAATGAGGGTGAAGTTACATAAAGTCCCAACAAGCTGAATTTCTGTGAAG
>NC_052121.1:4109714-4147916 GCF_012273895.1 Zerene cesonia | reverse complement strand
ATAATATCAGTAATTATTTACAGGCCGAAACGTAGCCGGCAATCATCAGTAGAAAAAGCAAAAGTGACGACACAAAGCTGTGAGCAATTACCACAAAAGGAACTCACAACTTCGTGCGACCTGCCCCAAAGACTTTCCGAATGTAGTGATAGTATACAACTGAAAACGCTTGAGAACGCACGTAGATGTCGTAGCTGTGAAGGTATTTTAGAAGAAAATCCCGCAAACACACACATTAATCTACCCTCACCGTTAGAAGCAACTACACAGAGCAAAAGGAAAAAGAATTTCATGGACAGATGTGTGAACAAAGTGCGACTTTGCTGATGTGACGCGAACGGCTCGCTGGAGCTTGCAGAGTGTGTAATATTCTATTTTATCGGACTATAACGCATAATTTATGTATATAGTACAAATGCATGCACAACATGTAAATATCCTGTGTATACAATCTAATTTAAAATAACATTGTCCAAGTATACATATAAAATTGGTGTTCCAAAATAATGTAATCTCAATGAGTGTATGAAAATTACATACTTTTTAATGTTATCGCTACCCTGCAGTGTTTAAAGAACATTTCACGAGGTGGGATGACCAATAGTGGTTTGCTATTCGTTGTAGTATGGCAAATTGCTTGTGAATTTCATTGTATCTGGCTCTAATTAATAATATTTTTAACCTATCTCTCTTTTCACTCTCTATATTTAGATATTACAAAATAAAACGATGAATTTATTTAAATTTTAGCTTCTTGCCAATAAAGTATTTGTAAAAATCATTAAAATTTATTACTTTTTATAAAAAAAATAGATTTTATAATATTATAGCCGAATGAATCCTTAATATAACTCGAAATATTGGTTAAGCGAATAATTTAATGAATTGTTTTAATTACATAGTTTTGTCGACAAGTTGTACATATCCTAGATTTTATTGTCAATCATATGTGTTAACCACGAATATTTCATTTCACAATTGTATATTGTATGTATAATACTTATATAACATGAAATAAATAGTATTATTAAAACTGTGACGAATTTATTTCTTTATTATTTAAAATCCAAAATACGATTATTTTAGCAATTCTATAGGAAACTGTTCTGTTCTCTAACTGTTCACTATCTGTGTGTTACATTTTCTTATATAAACTGTTGAATCAATTTTGACGATATTGACTTGATGAGATAGACTAGATCCTATGAAAAAAAAAATCTAGACTGTCATAAAAAGGTAGGAGGAAGAACATTAAAATGTGTATAGAAAAATTCTCGCAAAGTTAGTATATTAATGACTAGTCACTCGTCCGGTTCCGCCTGGACCTTGACCTGGATAGAAGTGAAATTAAATGGGTTATCCATGTTAGTATGTCACTTAGAAATTATGGATATAGAATTTTCCAAAGTTAATATAGGTACTTCTTTCGAAGCCTCCCTAATCGTTTCAGACAAGCACACAAACAAAACACGTGAAAATAATTTAATTTCTTTCAAAGTAAAAAATAATGCACACAAAAAATTCCGCTCGCAAGCAAGAGAAGGTAGTAAAATGGCAATCATGATGTACTGGTGACTTTGACAGTAGGTAACATTTGACTCTGTCAACGGACATAAACAACGCTTTGTGTTTAGGTTATGTTAGAATAAGCTCTATTTTAAAAATAACATAAGACTATTGTAGTATAATTTATTACTAGCATTTTGAATCATTTTTACATAAAGTTGGTTTTACCGGTATATTTGAAACAACATGCCTACTTGGAATCAAATACAATCGCAACTGCGAAATCCAAACAACCCTGTCGTATTTTTTGATATAACTGTAGGAACAACTGTAAGTAACGTTTTTTCAAATTACAAGGCAATAGGAACTTAATGTCTATCATAATAAATTCTTTATCATCTTTAAATAGGAAATTGGCCGCATGATCTTTGAGTTATTCGCCGATGTAGTGCCAAAAACTAGTGAAAACTTCAGAGAGTTCTGCACAGGAGAATACAGAAGAGATGGAGTTCCACTGGGTTATAAGGGTGCGACTTTTCATAGAGTTATAAAGGATTTCATGATACAAGGAGGCGATTTTGTCAATGTTAGTAAGTATTGACACAAAATAAATGAAACAATATCATAGTCAATCAAATAGTTAAAAAAGCTACCTGAAACATTGAGTGTATTGGAAAATGATATTGTCATATTTAGTTTTTATCCTTATGATAAATCTAAATTTAAGTAGTTTGTCAAGTTGCTGAGGTTGTAGGAAGTTCTAGTGTCACCAAATCAACAAACACACACAATGTCTTGACAATTAGTTAGAAACATTCACAACAAATAATATTCTTATATGTAAGAAGCAGTCTTCTTTGTCTTTGTCTTGAATAAAAGATAGTTTTTGTGTTAAGATAAATGGATGATTAACAATGCAAAGATTACACATACAAAGAACTTCACTTGATTAGACAAAAAAATAAATACCATGGCCCTATATGAGTAGCAGCTGCACCACATTGGTTTTAACTTTTACATACATATGTGTACTATTTATTGTGCTTTGGCTTGAGGTTTTCAAGTTACTAGTGAAAGGTGAGTAAAGCATATAAAAAAGCAATTTCAAGATTTATACTCTCGAGACTCGGCAGCATTGTATGGCCGCTGGGCTTACACATGTCACACATTATGCATTGTTTGCAATCTCATATTTAGATGTGATCTATGATGATCCTTATCTGAGCAGCCATAAATCCAATAAAAATTTTTAAAATATGTTCAGCAGGTTCTCAGGTTATATGTGGTGTTACAC
This sequence comes from Zerene cesonia, assembly GCF_012273895.1. Classification (NCBI taxonomy): domain Eukaryota; kingdom Metazoa; phylum Arthropoda; class Insecta; order Lepidoptera; family Pieridae; genus Zerene; species Zerene cesonia. Next base: position 4,145,116 of record NC_052121.1, on the reverse strand, counting down.
ACAAATTGCTAAGTAACTATATATTATAAAGCTACTTTATTATACACTTTTCTAGTGTAAATGTTAAATTATGTATTTTGATAATTGAAGTCAATTTTGTGAAGGTAATCAAATAATCATTAAATGTTTTGAATTTGTGATAGTATGTGGAGATTATTTCTCTATATCTGAATAAAATAAATATCATGTCCATACATCTGACTAAAGGCTCTAAGGTGTGATCCTATTTGTTCATTATTCTTAATATTTTCCTTAAATTTGCAATTTATTTTTTATAAAATAAAACATTGGATTCAATCTATTATTTATTATTTCCTGTAGAATTACAATAAATCTTATTATTTCTAGGGTGATGGAACAGGAGTTATGAGCATCTATGGAGGAAGTACATTTGCAGATGAAAATTTTGCATTAAAGCATGATTCACCAGGCCTGCTTTCTATGGCTAACAGTGGGAAGGATACAAATGGTTGCCAATTTTTTATAACTTGTGCTAAATGTAACTTTTTAGACAATAAACATGTTGTTTTCGGTCGAGTCATTGATGGCCTTTTAGTCATGAGAAAAATAGAAAATGTACCTACTGGACCAAATAACAAACCAAAAATTCCAGTCACTATATCACAATGTGGGCAAATGTGAATAAAAATATTTTAAAAACAAATTTGGTTTTATTTTATTGGTAACAATTATAATTATTCTTTGCTTATCTTAATACATGGTTCATAAAAATAAATAAACTTACAAATTTCTGTAAGTATTCAACAATTTGGCTAAATTATATAATATTCATGTCAACTTTTAATTGCATGATTACTAATGAGTAAATTCTTAGGCTGCATAGTTGGTCGTCCATATCTTCTTTCTACTTCCTTTATGAATGCGCCTTCCATTTGTCTAGCAACTTGGTCAAAAAATAAGTTTGACAAATGAGAATGAAAAGCTGATCGAAATTCGAATGAAATTTGAAAATCAACAACACATGATTGATCTTCTCTTTTGAGTCCTGGACTAAAACGCCATAGGGTTAAAAGATGGTTGAATATTCTGCCATCTGTACATTCTGCTTTCACTAAATGTGGTTTTACCAATGTGACATTTGATGTATAACTTTCGTTTATTGGTGGGAATCCCACAATGAGGTCAGCTTTAAGCTTGCTAGGAGTTTTTGTTAATACTAATGACTTTTTACACCATGGAACAAACTTATGATAATTTTCTACATCTGACACAACTTCAAACATCTGATCCATAGAGAATCTGTAATGAAAAAAAAATTAATAGGATTTTGTGAAACATGAGATAAGATTTTGGATTTTTTTTTTAATTAAAATATAAATATAACATTATTGACTTATTAATAAATACAATTAAGCACTTTGATATAAATTAACATACCCAACTAGTTGTCTCCCACAATACTCTCTTGTGCGATTTTGATTCGGAAAATTAAAAAACGATCTCTTGTTTTGCCATGAAGGTTGACACTGACAATGACTAGCTGAGTTTCCTTCATATCTATTTATGTAATGACCCTGAAAACTATGAATGAAATTTTTATTTACTTCATCATAAACAAAATTGCATAATATTATTAAAAACTTGTGCTACAAAGAAAGCAATAAAAAATGAACAAACAAAATGATAATTTTACCTTAACAGTCGACAGCTGGAAGAAGCAAATCGCACTGCCACAAAATACTTATTTAAAATCATGGCTCCCTTAATATTCGTAATTGAAACATTTTAAACAATCTTTACACTTACAAAATAGGCACATCAGTCCTATTTAACTATTTTGCCATTACTAAACATGTGATATTTAAAATTTTGCGATGCAATTTCGATAATCTGGAATAAAATGACAAACGTCAATGTTGGTCAATGTCAACTGCGAATTTCGATTTGCGAATCGCCAATAATGATAACCTCATGTTATTATTATTTTTGTTCAGTTTTAATTATTTTCTTCGATTGTATGTTCACAAGCGAAATGGCAGAGTTCAATAATAGAATGAATAAATTATAATTACATGATTAAATAAATAGGTACATGATTAAACTTAAATATTATTTTTAAATAAATTTTCATGTTTTTTTGTTCTGAAATCTTAGTAATATATTATTGGTTGTTCTGTTTCTCCAAATTAAACACACAACAACGATTAAATGAACTGAATGAAATGAATGAAAGAATGAAAACGTATTATATCGCATTAAAAATTTATTTTTTCCTGTAATAAAAAAAAACACAATAAAATTGCTTAAATAATGAATATGTGACATCTTTGACTAGTTTATAATATGTCTGTGTTCTTCCGTGTTTGTTCTTCTAATGGTTTTATATGACTACAATACAATGGGACGATCAAAAATAGTAGATTGGTCAAGTATAGCCAAATATATATTATAAGACATAAATTATGTCATAGCATAAATATTTATCTATATCTATACATATAATAAATCTGTAGAAAAGTTATTTTTGTACATTGAAAAAATTGAAAAAAAAAAATAGCCACTGCGTGAAAAGATAACTAACAGAACCCATTTCCATCATTTTTCAAAATTTTTGTCTGTTTGTTTGTGCGCACATCACGTAAAATCTACGAATTAAATGCAGACAATGTTTATATACAAAAATTATACGTAACTTGAGGTATTACTTAGTTTTTGTTTCATCGAAATCGGCTTACTCTATATTATCTATATCTATATCGATATGATTAATTTGATATTCCTACGGGATACGAACTTACGCGGGTGAAACCACGGGGTGCAGCTAGTAAATAATAAGATGCAAGAGAATAGATCAAGCTGATTTACCTATTAGATTCTATTCAACTGTGGTTCGACTGAGTAGCGATCACAGAATAAGTGAGTGTTCCGTACTATACTATTACCTTTATTGGACATTGTCAGATCAAGCTCCGTTAATTGACAAATGACAATGACAACTATCAAATACTGCGACGGCATGGAAATAGAACATGGTTAGCGGCTATAAACACGTGTTTAGTTAATTTTTTTAATAAAGGTGCCTTAGCTTGAATATTGAGAAAATATAATCATAGTTCAAATCAGAGAAAATGGGTCGAAAAGCCAAATTTGACGAGACAAAAAAAGTGAAAAAAGGACCCGGGAGAAAAGCAAGGAAACAACCTGATCCAGTTTTTAAAAAGGGACTCAGTAAGTATTTGATATAATCGTGGTATTTTATGTGGTACAAGCGGTCCGCCCCGGCATCGCCCGTGGTGCATATATAGCCTATAGCCTTCCTCAATAAATGGACTATCTAACACTGAGAGATTTTTTCAAATCGAACCAGTTGTTCTTGAGATTAGTGCGTTCAAACTAAGAAACGAACAAACTCTTCGTCTTTATAATATTAGATTATTTAATAGATGCACACTGAACATATTTTTCAAGAAAATCATTATTATGTGAATGAAATAATTGATGTATGTGTAATAATTGATGCTTTGCTGTTTTAGAAGTTACCCTATTATATAGATGTAAGCAGAGAATATGTGCTCTCATTTTGAAAAAAGTAGCTTTTGTCCTGTCCTATGCAAAATATCTAGAACTAATAATCTTTTCTCTTAGGATTATATTTCAATCTAATATATCACATTGACAGATGATATTAGTGTGCACACTACAATGAATGAAAAACATATTTTTTCTTCCATACGCATGCATTACTCTAAAAGCTTTTATATTGTAGTTGATGACGATAAAGAAGAGAAAAAACTTAGTCATAGACAAAAGCAGCGAGCTGCACGGCGACTTAAGAAGAAGAAGGAATTACTTGAAAAACGTAAATCATTGAAGGAAGCTAAAAAGAATGTAAAAGCGACTAAAAATAATGTTGAAGAAGATGCTGAAAGTGGATCAGATGAAGATACTCCTGCAGGTATAATTAGCAATATTCATAATTCCTGATACTTAATTCAATTATGTATATGTGAACATAATTTAATTTTAACTTATAATATTTAGGTTATAATAATAAGTGAATGATATTCCCAAGAATTTTGATCAATGGAATATAATTAAATTCTTATCATTCACCAATTTTACTTTCCTTCTAAATTATATTATAAAATTGAATGAATCCTCCGATGTTTTTCTAGGATTTACTGATGATAACAAGGAGTGGTTGAAGCCTAAAAAGAAGGGAAGTGCAAAAGCAAAAGAATACAAATCCGACAGTGATGAAAGTGATGAAGGTTTAGGAGATGACGAGGTTAAAGATGGTACAAGTGATGAAGAAGCATCGGATAGTGAAACGGAAGAACCAGTGAAAACCAAACCTAGTAAAGAAAGTTACAAGGTAAAGAACTATTATGTTGCTTTATTAGATCTTATTGGATAAAAGTTATTTTTTTTTAATTTGGTGAGCTAGTTACATTCTGTTATGAAGACTTAGTTGACTTAATACGTAAAAATATGCAACTTAATATGTAACAATATTCGTAAAAAAAAAAAAATCTAAGAATATTGTTTTTCTTTCTCAAATTGTTTTAGGTTGGCACACTAGACGACTTGTTCCATGACACCGATGATGAGCAAGATGGTACAATGGGGGATGATGACACTGCAGATTCTAATAAACTGACATACGACTCTGATTCTTCAGCTCAAAATGATGATGATGACGATGATGATGATGATGACATGTTACCCATAGAAAAAGCTAATATAAAACTGAAAAAGAAACAAAAAGTAGATAAGAAATTGGCTGATGAAGAGATGCAATTGAATATTGCAAAACAAGACGTTTTTGCATTCCCAAGTGAAGATGAATTACAAAACCCAACAAGTTTGCAAGATGTCCACCAAAGAATCAAAGATGTTGTTTCGGTTTTGGGTGATTTCAACCGTTTGAAGGAAGAGGGCAGATCACGATGTGAATACACTGAACTCTTACTCAAAGACCTGTGTTTGTATTACAGCTATAATGAATTCCTCATGGAAGTCCTTATGCAAATATTTCCAGTACAAGAATTAGTTGAATTCTTAGAAGCCAGTGAAGTAGCTAGACCAATAACAATAAGGACAAACAGTCTTAAAACCAGAAGAAGAGATCTTGCTCAAGCTCTTATCAACAGAGGTGTTAATTTGGATCCAGTTGGAAAGTGGAGTAAAGTTGGATTAGTTGTGTATAGTTCCACAGTGCCTATTGGTGCCACTCCAGAATACCTTGCCGGACACTATATTTTGCAAGGTGCATCAAGTTTTCTTCCTGTTATGGCCTTAGCACCACAAGAAAATGAGCGCATACTTGATATGTGTGCCGCGCCAGGCGGGAAAGCATCCCACATTGCTGCCATAATGAAAAATACTGGATCACTTTTTGCTAATGATGCAAATAAGGAAAGAACGAAAGCAGTTGTCGGTAATTTCCACAGGTTGGGGGTTGTTAATGCAATTATTTGTAATTACGACGGCAGGCAGTTTCCCGAAGTTATTAAAGGATTTGACAGGGTATTATTGGACGCTCCATGTACTGGTACTGGAGTTATTGCTAAAGATCCAAGTGTTAAAACCACTAAAGACCAGAAAGATATTCAAAGATGTTTCAATTTACAAAGGCAGTTATTGATGGCAGCAATAGATTGTTGTAATGCTAAATCAAGTACAGGAGGTTATATTGTTTATTCTACTTGTTCAATACTGCCTGAAGAAAATGAATGGGTGGTTAACTATGCTCTCAAGAGAAGGAATGTTAAGTTAGTACCAACTGGCTTAGACTTTGGTACTGAGGGCTTTGTGAAGTACAGACATCACAGGTTCCATCCATCCTTGAAGTTAACTAGAAGGTTCTATCCCCACACACACAATATGGATGGCTTCTTTGTGGCGAAATTGAAAAAATTCTCGAATGTTATTGTAAGTATACCTATTATTGTACAGGAAATCTTTTTGCTCTGTGTGATGAAATTTAAAATTAAAACATTTATGAGGGATAATAATTTTTTTTCTGCATCACATTTCCTTCCAATTTTAATAAATGTCTTATTTATTTTTTCGAACATGTATTTGTGTTTTAGCCTGAGCCAGTGAAAGATGAAGATGATGAAGAGGAACCTAAACAAGAGAATGGAACTGAGGAAAGCCAACAAAATGGGGATGTCTCAGCAGAAGAAAAGGAGATTCAAACAGCTGGTGTTAAAAGAATGGCAGATTCAGATAGTATGGCAACACAGAATAAAAAAGCAAAGCCTGCTGATAAAAGGTAAATATTGTTTGATAATAAAGATACCTATGTAGGAGCACATTAAAACCTTGATTTTGATAGCTTATCGAAAAATCTGTCAAATCTTATTTACTAAGCTATAGTAAGTTAAGCTGTTAACAAAATTCATCTTTACTCTAAGCATTTAAGTAATTCAAGGAAGTATTATTTAATTGAAAAAAAAAAATAACTAAGAATTGATCTATGACTTTTTATGTTGTTTTTCACGAAATTCATTTATTGCAGTGCTCCACCTATAGTTAAAAATCCACCGCCACCAGAAAATCAATCAAAAAAGAAAAAGAACAAAAAGAAAAAAGGAAAACAAAATGCAGATAACCAGATTAAACCGGAAAATAAAGACGATTCAAAAGACACTCCAGTGGCCCCAGTAAAGAAAAATGTCAAAGCACAGGTAGCACAAAAAAATCAGTCTGATGGAGACAAAAGCAAAGTAAATGAAAGTAAACAAGACAGCGCGCCAAATGCAAAGTCACCTAACAAAAAGAAAAAAAACAAAAATAAAAATAAAAATGAAAAACCACCTACGAAAGAAGTTAATGTGCCGAAGAATGAAGCTAAAATTACAGAGAAAGTAGAATTAGCTGCTGCTATGAAGTTAAAAAATAAAAATAAAAAGAATAAGAAGCAGATTGGAAAATTGAATACTAATAAAGAAGTAAAACAAGACGGGAGGCCATCTTTTAAGAAAAATTTCAAAGCCAAGGCTAAGAAATAGTTGTAATTGTGATTATAAATTACATTTTCAATAAAATTATTTTATTGTACCTCTTAATTATTTTAAATACCTGTTGTATAAATTAATAATATAACAATTTACAATCTTACTCTATAGCATAAATAATATCTATCTATAATATACAACATTTGCCCGTGGCTTCGCACGCGTTAATTCGGAATAGTTTAATGGATGTTATTAAACAAATAAACCTTCCTCTTGAATCACTCTATTAAAAGAAACCCCATCAAAATTCATTGCGTAGTTTTAAAGATTTAAGCATACATAGGACAGAGAAAGCGACTTTGTTTTATACTATGTAGTGATAGTCGCAGTTGAATCGTAAAAACTGATCGTAAAAATCTTAGTGCCATTTTTAGACTATTTGAAAAGTGTCTAAAAATGGCAAAAAAATAGATCTGTAACATTTGCATTTGCAAAATTTTCATCGGATTTCGTAAAATAAAGAAATCATCTGTAAAATATAATTAAAAACCAAGAATTAGGTTATGTTAAAAAAAGTATAAAAACTGAGGTAGCAGATCTTTTAATCATATATGTTATAGACATTTTTACCGAAAATCGAGAAAACCCGTTTCTTGCCTATAAAACCGCCGCTCCCACTTCCCGATTTCAGATAGATCGACTTTATTTTTCCCTTATTTTGTATATATTTACTTCCCTGCATGTTAGCTATGTTAGTTAAGCTATCTGCAGAAAATATGATTAAAGCGCAGTATTCTTTATTATGAACAATTTTTTTCAATGAAAGTGCATGAGCGTAGCCAAATGGGTCGTTGTGGCGGTCCGCCCGGCTCTGCCCGTGGTACATATATAGCCTAAAGCCTTCCTCAACAAATGGACTATCTAACACTGAAAGAATTTTTCAAATCGGACCAGTAGTTCCTGAGATTAGTACGTTCAAACAAACAAACAAACTCTTCAGCTTCATCATATAAGTATAGATATTTATTATTGGACTTAATTGTGTTATATATTATTAATGACAAATAATCGATTCAATAATTAATTTCTAAAAATTTACATTTGATATTACCTACTGTATCACATAAATAAAGTTATCGAAACATATACATATATATACGTGTGGCGTTTGTTACTTACATTGAACATATCAATTTACCTGCATAAAAAACGATACTCGTTTAAATATTAAACCTGAGTGCGTGTCCTTTTTTATCGTCACCGAATTCTGAGTAAGAAGACTTAAAGTTGACAAAAATGTTTAAAACTGGCCTGGAGCCAACGCATGAAAGGTACACTCGCCGCAAAGAGCATTTTGCGGCTAAAGGAGGCTAACTCAAAACATCTAGGTTCTGCTTTGCGAATACATTTTAACTTACGCCCGAATACGAAAAAAATTATGATAGAGAAGTAATGATACAAGATAAGGGCTCGGTATTTCTTAACGACAGATTAGGTAGATAATAATAACACAATTGACGATTAATGAGTTGTTGTAAAAGTTACAAAGTAAATTTTAAATATCTATTCTTCCTTCCATTTTATTTATTGTAAGCAAACATTTTTATGTATGAACTAATTTGCCTTCTTTTTGGCTCGTAACTCACCTATACCGTCGTTGGTTCGTAAAGATCATGACGGAAATTAGCTAAATATAAATGTGAGCTAATAAACGAGTTATTTCATTTTTGGTTTATTTTCTCGAATAATTATTACATATATTTATTTTGTCATAATTATTTCATATAATTTATGGGTGATTATTTCTATATTTAATATTCAATGTGTTATCATTCCAAAAACATAATGAATGAGATTTTGTATAATATAACCAAGAGTACTTTTTCGAACGATATGTAATTTGAACGAGTCTATAAACAATAAAAGAGATGTTTCCATATAATGCAAACTCAAGACGTCCATATCTCGTTTTATATTAAAGTTCAATGGTTTCAAATAATTGTAGAGGCCTTTCGAATAATTGAATTCCGTTCAAACATTTTTACTACACCCCGGAGTTTGTTGGAAAATGCCGGGTCGAGCTTTTCCGTGTCCAGGGGCGGCGGAGTGTATGGAGCTAACTCGCTTTAATGAAAGCGCTGCGCAGCCCCGCGCTCCCTCGGAGGCTGCCAGTATCCCGCGTATCGCTATCGGCTTCACACGTACGATATACGCTCCTATTGAACTCCGCCGTTATTTAAAAAGTAAATATAACACAATTAAATCAGTAACAGTGCTCGTTTTGTCCTCTGTAATCGTATCGCTAGTAATTGTTACCCGTCTGAGCATCGTTGGAACGGATTTCATGGAGGCAGGAAGCGGGAAGGGTGGGACGCTTTGTTCGGATCGTACTACGCCCGTAGCGGAGGCTGTGGCGCGCAGCATCTCTCCCATATTATTCCTGAACTGCACGTATAACTATGAGTCGATATCCCGCGCTCTATTTCTTTGCACCTTGTTAGGGCCTAGTTGAAAAATGTCAAAATGACACAGATTTTGAGACAGTTACTCATTACATATTTTTTATTAGTTGTGATTTTTAATCCTATTCAGCAAATTACGCAGAGTTGATTTCAGTAATTTTTTTTTCTAAATTTTTAAACCCAAATTGATTCAATTATATAATTTTAATTGTTTCGATTATTCTATATTGTTTCTTTAACGTAAAGATAATAATCATAAATATATATCTTACAAATTTTATGATTTTTATGACTGAGAAATATTTTGAAATCTAGCGCTTCAAAAAGGAATGGAACATAGTTTGGTTGCAATAAATTGATCACTTATCACACCGTAGCGCTACGCTTCCTGTTATGGCGGAAATATGCTACGACATTTCTTATGCGACAAAGTTGCAAACATTATAATCCAACAAGTTTCTATGTAAACAATCTTTGTATTAAATGTCTCGATAATCACTAAATTGTGTAATGCATAAAGTTTTTTTAATCGCTTATTTATCAAGAATGAATGGGATCAATTGGTTTAATAATTAAAGTGGGAACTCGAATATCTAATATTATACTTATTCAAACTTATTAATGTATAGACTACGCTTCAATATACAAGCAATACGCTGCATGTTAGAATGATAAAAAGATACCGTAAGTTTTTCATTAGCTTCAAAAAAATGCAAGACATAAAACATAAAACAGGCGGTTATAGTATTATCACAGATAACATAATAATATACTTATTATATTGTCTGTTACATGGGTTTATTTTTATAAGAAGTCTAGTATAATACTAAGATTTCATTGCCAAGCTCAAACTGTAATATTAATAGCAAGTTCGTGTTAGCAAGTCACATAAATGCTACTGTGTACCAGATAAAATCTCAAAAGATACTGAAAACAATAATACATTCTCATAGCGTATCACTTTCTCGGCGCACGCGCATCCTGCACAACTGCAATCATAAACAGGTGAATGTTTATTGCTTCAAGTTTACTTTTACTTAGTCATTTTGTAGTCAAAATGAGACTGTTATGTCGGTATTTACTGCTTTATGCTGACATAAATAACGAGTCAAATAAAACCATATCTATAATGGTATTTAACTATTTATGAATACACTTAGTCATCTTATTATATATATCCATGGTTGTAACTTCTTTATGCATTCAAATAATAATAAATTTTCAATAGATATCAATTAATTGAAGAGAAAACTACCAAAGTATATGTAGTATGTTTAATGTATATATTATTGAAAAGGAAAATATTACTATAACAATTCATAACCTCGACTGTTTACCTTTTCGTTAGTACTTTTAAATGAAATCGTATAAAGTCCTGCTAGCAAGCCTTTTGTTCATATTGAATTACACCTGTACAGCTCAAATCCTACTAATATTATAAATGCGAAAGTTTGTAAAGATTTGTGTGTGTTTGTTGCTCTTTCACGCAAAAGCTACTGAACCGATTGCAATGAAATTTGGTACGTAGACAGCTGGACAACTGGAATAACATATAGGCAACTTTTAATCCCGATATTCCTACGGGATACGGACTTACGCGGTGAAACCGCGGGACGCAACTAGTAAAACAATAAAATTAAACCAGTGAGTAGCCTGTACATTTTGTAAGTTAAAATTATTAAATATAAATTTATCATTCTGTGTTCCCGATAAGTTCGCATCTGGAACTCGTTAAGACCTCGTTGAAATGCAATCGCACCCAACTTGCATTTAATATCTTTGTATTTTGGATCGGCTCCAGTTTTGTAGTTCATGACTTTCGTAATATACAGAAGATATATACGATACCCGACTCGAATGGAATAAACAATCTGATTCGCAAATTAGATAATAGACGTTATCTAGTAAATTTACTGAGTTACACAGTCAACTCGCTGAGATGACATTGTGAAAGATGTATTTGAGTAGACCAAACAAAGCAGATATTACTAGGATGTGGTAAATGCATTAGAACGAATGCATCTACCACAGACGTACATTTAATTTAGATAAAATAATTTGTTTAAAGAAATTGCACTAGGTTCACACATATTTTTATGTTGGAATTTAAGCAGTATTTTCAGCATTTAACAAATCAAAAAAATCTGTAAGTAAAATATTGCTGCATTTGCTTTGATTCGTATATTCGTTGAGCCTCGTGTATGCCACACGCTATGTCGTCGGCTATGTCGAAGAGCGTTTATTTTTAAATTAGAATAAACAATATAAATTGCAAATTTGAAAATTGCTACGACGCACTTGAAACACGTAGCACCGTAGAGGTGTAGTACCAAAAACGTGACTCAGTTACAAGGCCGGTCTGAGTGGAAGCTTCATTATAAGCTATTCACCTTTTATTATAGTCCTTTTGTAGGTTTTCTCGCTTTGTGTGAAACTGGGTTGCAATAAATTAACTACCTGCTTCCACCAGAGTCACGTTGAAAGTAGTTTTATAAATTAATTTACAACAAAACATGCTTTTATAAAATACTCGAGTTTTGCGTACCTAATAGATGAAATGAATTAAATAGTTAGAGATTCATAGAAATTGAAACTTTTAAATGATATTGCGTCTAATTTTTAAAGAGTTCAATGTCCTCAGTGGACTTAATAGCTTTTAATGAATAGGTATCTACCTAAAAGGCTGCGATAAAAACATTTTTAATGAAAAATCGTTCCTGCTCGCTGTTGACTCGTCATGATGAGTAAGATCCATCTCCTTGTAATCAGTCACTGCTATTTGTAATCTCGGAGAACAATAACGAGTTTCTAATATAAAAGTTCCATCAGGATTCAGGCTCGACTCATATGAAATCTTAAAATCTACATGATTAATGATTTCAATTCATATTCTGACGAAAACCAATTTGTCGGTTCTCCAATACTACACTACTATCATAAATATTCGAAAAAGTCCTTATAAACTAAATCAGCCCCGGCATTATGTAATAAATATTTCTCTGAAAGCAGTATCGGTGACATGTTTTACACAGGTTGAGCCTGTCGTCGCGTCAATTCAATGTTTTATTCAAACATATAATAATCTAATGAAAAATACATTTATCGTACAACGTTTACAGGATTGTCACAAATTAAAATAACAGACGTCCAATAACCCAGCACAGTTAATCGCTGCTATTCTTATTTATTCACGTGGTAATGAGTTATTTCTAAATATAGTCACATTTCTAACATTAAGTATATTTCATAGAACACTCTTACGTGGTGAATGTAAATAAACATCAGGGGCATGGCCATAAATGGGACCACACACACTCGCGGACTTTTCATAAATATTTACCTTACGCTTATTGGAAGTTATCTTCTTTAACAGAAATCGTCCAGAAAAATAATTGAAACATTTTGATGTGCCCACATTCAAGAGTAATCTTTGTATATATTCCTAGGGAGCTTGGTTATTTTCAATTCGATTGTGTTTACAGTAACCGAGATATGTTCAATACATTTCGTACATTTCTTTTATCTTTAAACAAGTATTTTGACGTAGCAATATAACGAGCAATATATTGAAAAATCTTGTCAAATATGTTTTATTCATGTTTCGTTGGTAAACTCGTAAATGTATGAATATGGATAAATGAAAACTGCGGAACATATAATGGATCCATTGAACAATTATATTCAAGGTTTTAAAGATGCTTGAATGTTTCTTGCTTTCTAAAAGGAGTTGGAATTGATTTATATCGATGATTTACCCATTTAACATAATATTAGGTAGTTACATATTGGAATACCACAATTTGTAGTTTATTTTTAATTTTATGTAATAAATTATGTTCAATACATGTCTACTTATACCTATAAGGCTTGAAAAGGTAAGATAAATCTTAAGAGCTTTAAGATGTCTCATCATCGTGTTCTAGTCTGCATCTTATCGCTGAAAAGATCTGACCTACTTAACGTAAAGCGAAAATCGGTTTTCTTAAATTTTATCGCTACCATGTGTATATTTTTAGAAGTTCTTTTGGATTTTTTTATGTAAGTTAAGGTGCGTGCGGTGCGAATGTGCGTCACATTAACACAAAGTCGATCTTAAACTCCTCATAATATTATATAAGTCATTGAACCAAATCATTATTTGAACATGTAGAACGTAAAGTATTATATTTTATTTAATTTTTAGTTTTATAGCATTGAAATGCTTTATAATTATGTATATATTTATATTATGTATTATATTTTGTTTCTAATTTGACTCAATTTGGGAAAAAAAATCATGAAAACTTATTATTTCTTGGAAATCCTTTTTATGAGATATAAATAGAGTAGAAATAGTTTCTTAATGTTTGTTAGCCACTTTCAGTACTTCAACGTCAGTAATTAATGGTATAAAAATTAAACCACCAACTTTAACCAAATTACACTTGAAACAGTCACGCACTCCCAAACCCACTGCATTAACCATTAATGTCCCTAGCGAGTTGTTAATGAAATAGGTTTAAAATTAATTAGAAATACAAAACGTAATATGTTGAATTTTCACATGTCTCTTTGACATAATGCAATGCCCGCGACGCTTCGGTAATTATTTTCTTTACATTTTCCCCTAATGGGCCACACCAATGACACTTCCGTGCGCACCTACAGGGATATAATTTACCAAAAATTGAATGACTGATGCTAAGTGATGCCACATGAGTGGCATTTTTATACATACTAGCATTCCGTTCGCGGATTCACTTGCGTGGTCAAAATAATTTCCGTTACGAGATATCACAAAGATAAACAAGCAAACAGTGTAAATAGGGAATTCAGAATTCTTATTATCACAATCACGCTCGCAGAATTATATAGTAACTATAAGTAATGTGTTTGAAATGTCGGAAGTGTTAAAAAAGCCTGTTTAGCTCTAATGAGTTACTACGTTCCAATAACGCCGTTCCTTTTTATATAATTAACTTATTTAATAACTACGGTTGATTTTATATTTCTAATTTTAATTTCAAAACAATTCCTTCTTCTTCATTTGTTAGTGGAATTTTAGATTAATCCCAACAATCGTGTGCATAATGCATATTAGTCAAAAGAGTTTACCATCAAATCAGAATAATAGATATACAGCAAAATTGCTAGGTGGCCCGGATCTACTCGTGTAGGAGAACCTTCCCCACTGCACTGGAATGATTTGAGGCCATATCAAATTGTCCTCTTCCTCGCATTGCTGTTAGCGGATAATTGCTCTTATATCTCAAACACAAGCCACATAATCACTTGACGTGTTGCCCCGGGAACTGCTTTAGAACAGGATGACTATAATAGTAATAGCTCTGAACATAACTCGATCTATGAGTTTATTTGCTTGCAGAACGAAGTTATAATTAAATTGGAAGAATATTTTTGACTCGAAATTTCTTGTTTTCTTATAGAGAAATATTGCGGTCAAATTAAAAAGAGATCTTTTACATTTATTGCTTAAATATATAATTAGTCAGGTTTTTAAATATCACATATTACAATATGTGATATTTAAAAACATGTACTTTTTCCAGATACACCACATATTTGGTTTGACAAATCTTTTTCAATCATTACGCCATCACATTTGCAAAAACTATCATCATCCAAGTAGAACAGAATAGAACGCATCTCTTTTGCACATAGATTACTCGGTATCTACTCGGAAAGATTTTGATTTCATAACCAGATGTGAATTATGAACCAAGGCACAAAAGTTCACCGACCCGTTGACATTTTGATTCATTCATTTTATTATTTACTCTTCATTAGACCTTGCTCTATAAAGTAATATTTCTAACACGTGTGTTTATTCGCAGCCTATGGGCGGCATGTGGAATGGTCGTTAATTATAGGCTTTATCGATTGTTTAGCTTTTTATTTTGGTACAACATTAGTAAAGTAGGATTGTTAGTGTTTATCTTAATATTATGTGAAATTATTTTATTGAGAAATTGTTGAAAGTTTGTATGTGGGAGTCGATTATGCTTTGGCACGAATTGGGCTATTTCGCACCAGGGTAATAAATACCACACCCCCACTGAAGACCGGTGAAATAGTAGCATGCTACTGTGTTTCGTTCGGTGAGTGGGGGAGCTGGAAGCTCATATCCTTTTCCTCACCCTTCTCAGTCCCTTCCTTTATTCCTCTTCTCAATTCTTTCTTAATCCCTTTTCAATTTTAAGTCGGCAATCCATTCCATGGGCGGTGGTAGCGCTTACCATCAGGCGACCCACCAGCTCCATTACCGACGATGGCATAAAAAAAAAAGAAAAAGTAAAGCAAGATCTTTATATCGTTACAAGTCAGAAAATATTAGGTTTTGTTCAATGAAATATATAAGCGAAAAATTTCTAAAAAAAGTAGATAAGCAATTGCTATACTTTCAAGAAGACAATGTATGCAATGTATTGAGTAAAGTGTCGTCGTTAGTGTGACTTTAGATAGCGGGTCGAGCCCGTCGAGTCCCGTCCCGATTTTACTTCCCGGCTCTCTTTGCTCTCTTCACACGTGCAGTCAGCATTATTCTCAGTTACGTGCTCACACTACAGGCAGGCGGCTTTTTAATATCTCGGAGTAATTTGAGTGCCCCATTTTCGTTAATCTTTCATGAGCTGCTTAATTGGGGACGTTTCGTGGTTTGGTAGTTTACACTGGCGGTTATAAAACAGTTACATTTTCCTGATGCAATACTACTCGTATATGCCTTCCGTATTGTTGATATTATAATGTCATTAGAACAATTGTCCACACCTTATATATCTGTATATAGCCGTGAAAGTGAAAGAAAGAATGAGTTACTTTCGTATTTTATGTTATTAATAATTAATATGAATGTATTCCCCACTGAGAATTCTGATCACTACATTACTACTACTGAAATTGAGACATAAAACACAGTATTACAAATTTATAAAAGCCTCACGTGAGTGGCAATTTGCAAATTGTGTCATAGTTTGCGACCGAAACTAGCTTTTCTTGTTTCTCTTTGTTTTCATTTGGCGTATCTGAGTGCTCTGAATGGGCTTATTACTAAACAATTTCGCTTTTATACTTCTAGCATTTTCTATTTCACTGCCACTAAACATGTACTTCAACTTTAAGTATCCACATCGTTCTCTGTTACACTTCTTTTATTTTTACCTTGGCAAAATAATAGCTATTTATGTATAAATTCTCGAGAGAGATCAATGTTCGTTACCCACCCGTCCTATATCAGTTTCTACATACACTGGTCATGGGTAGGTAATTTGTTGGCTACAAGTTCAAACAGTACAGTATTCGGGATTGCGGTTTCCTCTGGGAAACGTGCCTGAATTAGGTAATGCAGTAATGTACAGTTGAGGAAGAAATTTATAAAAGATTTTTTCTATTGTACAAGTCTTCTTCTTGCGAAAATTATCACAGTGTACGAATACATATTTATCAATTCCTAAATTATAAATACGAATGTGCGTTTATATGTTTTTCTTTCATGTGACAGGGGAGCGATTTTATGGTGTCTTCGGTGTCTAGAGAAATTTTCAGGTTAAGGAGGGTACTTTTCTTACTGGTTACGACATTAAAACATCTCATTTTATAAGAATTTTCTTTCGCCACGCGAGCTAAGCCGTCCAAAAGTAAGCAAGTTCTATTTATATTTTATTCCATAATCATAATTCGAAACATGGTATATGACCTATAGGGCATAAAATTTTCATCGAAATTTTAAGTAACGGAGTCCTGTTGATAAATTACACGATGCCCCTTTCGTGTCATGTCGTGAAATAATAATAGGTAGGCGGTAGGGTACAGGACATTGTCCTTCCGTACTTTTATAGATACTTACGTATGTACTGTGTCGCTATGGATGGACTATTGGTCTGTGTGTATACTGTATACGCTTAGGATTCCCCCATGTAGATATAAAGCGATTAGGGAATTCGAAGGTAAAAACCCAATTAACACTCGGCCTCAATCCATTCTGTTGTTCGATAAGTTTCTTATGAACGCGTGAAGTGAACATTTTCTTGCCTCCATGAAATAGTTTTAGTAATTAAACTCCCTAGTTCTTGTTTATGCATCAATTATAATTCTTATAGACAAAGCGAACTGTGTAACAAACAAAAATCTATAATTGATTAAAAAAATAACCGTAACCTTATAATTCGCTAACTTCCTCCATCAATCAAGTTATTGTCTGTAATAAGTAAATCGGTGAAAATAAATTGGTGGTAGTAACCTCTGCTAGCACGAACTCCGGCCTTCCGGAGGTAGAAAAGTATTAAAAAATTGCCAAAGTGTCTCCAATAAAGTTATCTGCGATGGACAGCAACTCGGTGTCGCCTATGCCCGAACTTGCGCCGATTGCGGAGTTCGACAAGTCACCACCGTCACCGCCAAACGAAGAAGTGCCAATGGACGACCTGCCACCTCCTCCCGCTACCATTTCACAGCCGGAGGGTAACCACATTAACAAGTAAGTCTGACTTTCAGATAATGTATGATATTTTAGAACATTGGGAACTAGCAGCCATACACAAAATGAATGAACTTTTGTTAAAATTTGCGCTCGTCATTTGAAATTTATACTCGCTCAGTCTTAGATTAAAGTTTTAAGATGTTAATATTTGTTAGTTTCGAAATGCAGGTTAACTATTATTTATATATTTATTACCTGTGTATACGAAAAAATCGTGCATAAGCTAAGGCTTCGTTGATATTTTTATCTTTAGGCAGTACCGATATTTTCAAGATAAATTCAGTGTTAGGATTGATCGGTCCTCTTCATATAACATATACGCATCTTAAATATCTAAAGCTCATTAGTTATAATTAGCTTTTGTGTAATACTGCCATCTTAGAGTAATGCTTAACGAATTACAATGGCTTTGTACAGACTTAACTCGTATTAAAATATTCATCAAAAGTTAAACGAAGCGTCTAATAGAAGACGCATATAGCGACTCTGAAAGTTATTATTTTTAGTTGCGTTTAATATTTTTTTCTACAATGATAATTATAATTCGATGTTCAATGTTACGCTCGTAATTTGATATATTTTTTCATAAGTGTTATCGTTTGGTATTTACATCAGATATTAATATGTAAGTGTCGCTTTTACACTGTATTGGCACTTCTGTCATTTGATACCGACCTCGGCATCGTTCCAAAATCAGTGAATCGATTCACATTAAAGGCTAACAACTTTGAATATGTTTAAACTTGATTTATAATTTGTTTATTATCGAGTTACATGTAGTGTAAATAACCAATAATTAATTGTGATTCACCTGACATGTAATAAATGTTATATCTTTAAAGTTTTAAAGAAAAAACGCTTAAATATTAATATATGAACTGTGAAGCTTAGAGAAGCTTAGAGAAGCTAGAATTTCAGTAAAGCCGACAGAGGTCGACTTTACTGAAATTTGTTTCTTCTAGTTTGAAGGTATAAGAATTATATGTATAGATCGCCTTTCTTTCTAAACTATAAAGATCTAGAATCTTGTTTTATTTAATTCATTGTGTTTATTTGATCAATGCAGGGACATTTTAGAAAAATAAAATCACGTGTGTGTGATATTTTTGAAATTCAATCAAATCATCAATTTTTTTTGATGATTATTTTGATTTCAAGTTATTATTTATACAAACTATAGCGATATATATTTAGATATAGGTATACTGATATTATGACTGATTGGCACATTTTATGCAGTAAAGGTTAAAAACACTTAAAAAGCTCTATTTATTATTCTTTTTTAATATAGATAGAGTCTGTAACAATATCTTGTCAACAGCGACATCTATACTTAACATAAGATAACTGTACTGATCTATGATTCTATAGCTCTATCGATTTTTAACCGAGTTCTATCATTTTAAAATAGATGGCGCACTAAGCGGGAACTTGACCTGAAAGACAACATATTTTGAATAATATCTTTATACGTGCAGGCGGATATTTACAATTCGTTTGTTCAGGTGTTAACAAAGTGATCTTTTAGCATCTAATTATTTATGCCTTTACCTTCTTCAATTTTATTTGTCATTAAAGATAAACAATACAAGACATATTGCTGTCCTTGTCACACATGAAACTTGTTTTAATAAGTTGAAGTAGGGCGCGTACATCGCGTCGGAACCGAGTCGAAATCTCGGAGTTGTGAGTTGTGACACGACCACGGCGGGAAACATGCTCATGTGATAGATTGCCGCCAATTTATATTTTCGAACTTTTACTTTTCGAACAGTTTTGTGTTTACGTAGTTTTTTTTCGATAAGTTGCAATAAACTTTAGTGTGTGTTGTAAACTAAAAAAAAACAGCATAATGGCAAGAAAAAACTTACCGTAAGTAATATCTTTAAAACTTTAGAAACTTACTAAAAAGTTCAATAAATAGTATAACTTTTTGGATATTATACATATGTGAACCGAAACTCAAAATATTTCTTTATTTATTGTGTATTGTGTATTTTTATGCCCAATTCATTCGACAAAACTAACGTACATAGTTACAACGCAAGTTGAGTTGAAATTGTTCGTACAGTGGGAAATTAGCAATAACTTGGTACAAACTGGGTACAAATGTTGTTAAAAAATATGTAAGTATGGATATTAAAATTTAATTTAATATTTTATTCACAACAATTTATTTTTTTCATAACATTGCTTAAAAATAACAATCAATTTTAAGAACACGTATAAGCTACAAAGTTTTATCACGTGTAATTCATCATAATCAAACAAATCATCATCACATTCATAAATCCATATATGTTATATATGTGTTCTACATGGATAGGTATTATTGATATCGATAATTTAATTAATCCTTAATAATTATATTTCTAACTACCCTTAATTGAGATTGGCTTTTTTGACTTAAAAGCGATACTTACGAACTTTTCCCGGAACGATAACTTAGTCATAATTACTAATCTATTAGATGTAATTATACATAACTACATGACATTAATCGATCAATTACACGACGTCGCGACCAAAGGCAATGCGGGTCCATTCGACCTCCAAGTGTTTGATTTAATCTAATGATTCGCATAGTGGGTCGCTCACGCACTGGGAGCTCAGGAAATGGGATGAAATTGATGCCGTTTATTACTGAACATATGAGAGGCACACGAGACTGCCGCGACCCTGGTATATAACATTACATTTGATATGGAAATAGTTTGCTTCGCGACAAAATTAATTAGCGGCGGCCGGTGATGTACTCCGGAAAGTGGAGTACAAACTTTTTCTCATATAGGTGGGTAGGCCTCCAGCGGCGCCGTTGTGAAAGGAATTTACCGTAGCAATGTTTTTAAGCTTTCAGCATAGATAACATAATATTATTTCAGTGAATTTTCTATATTTATAGCATTTTAATTTTGGAAGGCAAATAATAGACTATCTTGTTAAAATTCATAAATATTGTGGATCGTATTTCAAATATAAAACGTTGTTCACTCGACATAAATGACATTTAATTATTATTTATAAGAATTCCCTCAGCGAGAGGAGGAAATAGTGTGCCTGTTGGCCTTCTACTGGTTTCTTTTATTAACTATTTTGGCCAATTCAATATATAAATTACCTCCATACATACGAGTATGAATAGAAATAATTTATGAATTTACCCTTATTGATGAAGACGACCCATTCCTAATTAACTACGAACATTTCGAAACTAATTATGTAAGGTTTAAAGTATGCAACCAACATGTAAGATCATTCACTATTATGTTAATAAGGTTCTTTTTAGGAACATCTGTGTTTATATCGTTCTTAATCTTATGAATTTTAATAAGTGTTACGACACCGTATTAATAGTTAAAAGATAGAAATTTTTTTAGAGTTTCAAATAATAGATACCTACTTTTTTCATAAAAATGATTTTTATTTGAATGTCTATAGGTATACATAATCCATAATTTTTGAATTAAATCATTATTTACCCATTTCTTTGATGAAACAAAATGTAACATATCATGTACACATTTAGTACTCACATACAAACATATACCTAAATAATATATATAGCCACATATCCATTTATTCACTTAAACCTATTAAGAATCAAGACAGGCATCCTTCGTTACTCCAGACCCTTCTATAATCTCACTCAATGTTAGATATTTATCGTACCCAAGTATTAAAATCGTCTACGAAGTCTTGTGTATAAACCAGCAGTTTATGCTTATTTTGTTAGATTTTTAGATAGTGAAATAGAATTTTAAATCTATATTTATTACTTTAAAATCAGATAATAAATGCAACGCAATTGTTTCATTTATTTATTTTTAAAAGGTGACATTGCATGATTTCAGACGCTCAATTTTCGTACCTATGAGTCGTTGCTTTTATTTTTTATTTCGTGATATATAAATACTTATTCTACCAAAAATTCCGTTATCGCAGAGCAATAAAACAACCGGTTTTTACTCAAAATTGTCGGGTAAATTTATATACATAAATTTAATTCCGTTATTTGCATCGTTATCATAACGTCATATTATGATGCTTCGTGTTTTTTTTTTTAATTTGAGACTATATCTTCAAGGAATAAAATCATATATAATTATTTACCATATTGAATCTATTGAAGAATGTACGAAAACAGATATTCAAATAGACATCAGCGTCTGAAACATTCGGACAGGCGGAAAATTAAATTGATATGGGTTTCAGTTACAGAAAGACGAAAGGACACTACTACCTGTAGTATTTATCCCCGCTTCAAATATAACCGAGAGTAATAAAGAAAATAGGTGTGAAAGTTTTTTATTACTGTTTCCGCAATAAAATCTCTTCGTATTGAAGCTACTTAAAACAGAGAAGGTTAATTTGAAGCAACATTAATCCTAGATTGCGTAAGTTAAATGTTTCATAAATAAAATAAATTGGTTTCTTGTAATGCGGGTATTTAATTCTTTAAGGCAAAAAGTTCATCATTCCATTTATTATTATATTTGTCCTATGAGAGTACACATATTTACTCCATTCTTATATGAAATTTGCTTATAAAGGCATTTCAATATAACAATTGACACTGCGATAAACTTAATTGTAGATGAACTATTTTGCTAAGTTTGGACGTCTGACAAATTACTTTTAACAATTAACTACCTTTTGACATTCAATTAAGTTAACAAGTCAAAAACCCGAACGTTTTAATTATTTAAATGTACCTCGTTTGTAGTACTATCTTAATAATAGTTATCGGTGAGTAACCTGAAGATAAAGGCGGCAATTCATTCATTCCTTATTACTAACTTTCCATGTTTGATAATCAGACATAATTTCATGGCGTCTCACGTCTATTTACTTTCACTATAAATGACTCAAATGTAGCGAGAAATCTATATGATTGAAACGTGAACTGACATTATGTTTCCTTGTAAAATCAATATGATTTTATGCTGAGACATGGTAGTATCATTATGAAACGTTACAATGGAATAAAAAACTGTTTGAAGTAGGTAATCTGAGTTAACAAGTGACACTCAGAAATTGGAGAGACGAGAAAATGCCTCTTCTGGTGCTTTGACAGCACAGGTTTTCATTCCCAGGAATTCTTTAATCCCTGTTTTTTAACATAACATCTAAAGTTTTTCATCTTACGTCTGACTAAGTAGTAACATCTTTTCCGAAGCTTGCAAAGGTTTAAGATATAGTTGCTTTCGATAATTTGTTATTTGTAGAATCGCAATAGAAGTTGCGATTTAAATCAAGTCAACGTGTTCGAAATGTTTATATACGCTCATTACACTAAATATGTAACTCACGAACTTGGAAGAAATATTGGGTGAGCGAGGCAATAAACTCTTAACAGAGCCAACGGACCGCGTCGGCCGCCCAATTACAAACCGATGGATTGTGACAGTGTTCTAGTTTGGAGCGATTGCTATCTTACTACCTGCTTCACAACCTGCATTCTGTCCACATTATCTTCTGAACCCGAGCACAGCGGTACTTTCAATTTTGACTTATGAAATATGATATTGGCCGGCAGATCGGATCGATTAAATTAAATCGAAAGGTTTATTGAGAAAGTGATGAAATTTAAACTACTGTCTAGATATTGCGTACCGTCAAAATATTGGTAAATTTATTTAATATTTTGGAAATTAAACTCTAACCTTAAATTTTTAGTAATAAAAATAATATAAAACAGTAGATACTCTCTACTGTCTCATAAAGGAAATATGTAATAGGATTGAAAAATAATTTCTCACTATTTGTTACGCTTTGTATAAACTAGCTGAAAGGAATAAGAATGCAGTGTTTTTAGTTTGGGTCCTTTTAAAACTGTCCAAGTTTCACATAATTTGATTGTTAATTTTGGGAAAATTTCTCAGTCTTTATCGTAAAAAGTATATTACCTCATTATTATGTATAGGTAACGCATTTAATAAAACACCACTTTCATACTCTAAATAACAATTTAACATAGTAGATCCTAGCAAAATGAATCACAACAAATCGTTCAGAAAACTTATATCCTGCAGCTGGCGTAATATCTCCTTGAAATTTATTTTTACGCGATAGGCGTTTATTCCTGGACTTAGCCTATTTATCCGTGTCCAGTCCCATCCCGTCGCTAATTTGCATAAATTGATTGCACGCTGCGCTGGTGTTTCATACACGTTGGTTTGTCGAGGTGCGCAGGCGACGCCACACTCCACACTCCACAGTCCCAGTCGAGCGCCCAACCGACGAACTGTCACACGTTTTGGCGCAAAACTTAATTGAAACATCCCTAAAATGAAATTCTCTCACATATAATAATATATTTACCGCGACGCGGCAACACCTCGTTTTGAATATAACGACGAGTGTCGATGTTCAGTGGTTTTGCATGATAAGGAGACGTCTTGTGATATATGAATCCAGATCTTGTATGAGCCACGATGCGTCAGAGATATCAAGTGAAACAGAGGCCGTATGTATTTATTTGATCTATCCCTATTTAGGATATGCAATTGCGCTTAGTATAAAAGTGCCAACTAAATTTAATTATATCTGTTTTGTTTAAGCTTACGTTAAAGTTTGTTCACGTATATATTTGTTAGTTTAAATATAATAATCAAAATGACGCATCTTTTGAAAAACAGTAACGGGGCGTTTACTTTAGGGATTTGAAAGGTACAACAAAGTGACATCATTCTTTTTATCGTCAGTCCTAATTATACTACGGGTAGATTACCTTTACATACTAATGCGGATTGTTATATAATTATTATTGTTATGTTCTGATGAACGCATACATTAGTGGATCGTTATGCGTATCATATTGCGCCTCAATTGGAAATGCAACCAATAAATATCATGTTTATTTATTATTGTCTATCACCAAGAATGAGTACATTGAAAAAGTACATAGTGATTGTATTGTCTAAGGTTTTATTAAGGCACTTAAGAATGTTTATGTTCATTGATCGTTAAAACTGAATTCCTTCGTTTCTATGGCAACTCTACACATGATTATAATTAAAATTTCTGCTTATTTATTGATCATTATACTATTAAAAAACAAGTTTTTTTCTGTAAGTATTAAGATTAACATATTATTTGTAAGATTGGATTATCCGTGGATTCAATAGTTCAAGTTGTGTGACGTGTTTGGAAACATGAAACATTGTTTGGCGGAAAACTCCGTTGACTGTGAAAACATCAATTACTGTTTGGTTTCAACACTCCGCTGCTGTTACTTGTTTTGTTACTGATAACCTGCGGGTGTTACCTAGTAGTCGGTGCCCGCGATAACACCATGATTAGTTAAGCTTCACTTACATCACTTTCAAGAATATCATAACTACTATTTTAACTCCATAAATACTGCCATAGTCAAACCCTCTCATAGTCATAGTCATAGTAAATTTTATAAAGTCCATGTCAGCAGATTTCTAATTTCAGAATAAAGATTCTGCATATTTATATGTATACATATATAAATATTCAGAATCTGAAACCGGTAATAATTAATCGAAACGAAATCAGATTGTATGTTGTCTCTGCGGTAATGAAGAGCGCCAATATTATTTTTAATACATTCAGTATATTTTTAAATCCTTATCTGTGGTTCTTTAATAATTACTGACCTTGTATTAGATTTATATCTAACGGCTTGTACTATCTATGCAAATTAAGGTACAGAAATCATACAAAGCACTGTGTAATAGCTGTTGTTAATTACGCACAGGTGTACTTGCTTACTGTCTGTAAATTGAGTTGATAAATAATAATAATGATGATGGTGCCTGCATGGAATTACATTATATTCATATGACGCTCGATGAAATATTTATAGACCTTTGTAATCTGAGATCATTCAGAATAGTAATTCAGAATAAATAATCCAAAATTATTATTTCATTAATATAATAATTACATTATGATGAAAAAGATCTTAAATAACGATAACATTAATCATAAAGAACTACATAAAAATCTAACCCAAACTACAAATCAAAGCTCTCAAATTCGAATTAGCAACAGAATTTAATTTACTATCAATTTAATTATGAATCAATATGTAAAACGAGGAAGGAAATAGGATACGTTTCCTATCTAGAGATCATAATTTTTTCCTTTCTAGCGTTGTAGAGATTAATACATCCTATCAAACCTGCCTTACTTTCCGGTAACAGCCACAAATCTTAACAAATTTATTTGAAATCAAAAACTGTTTTCCTGTATAGGCTTTGATTACTGGTCATGTCGGTCACTAAAAGGTTAAACATGATGTATACAGTGTCAATTATGAATATTGAGTGCGAAAACGATCAGTTATTTGCACAAAGTGGCCTTAATTGATCCACGTGACGCGACGTTTAGATCTAGTTCATCAAATCACTTCGCGACAGAAGTGCAGTTTACGAAGTGTAGTTGCTAAAATGGTGAAATTTGTGTAAATTTTGTAGACAAAGTACACAGATATTTCACAGTTTGTCCCTATTTTTGCTAGAATACGCGAGGCTGTCGAATCTGTTGAAGTTATAGCTTTTAGTTGCATGTTTTGAGACATTTATTTAACTAACGGCTCAGTCTACTTGATTGGTATTTATCATTATCATCGTCATGCACTATTTATTGTTGTAAATAATATAACAAGATTATTAACATATACCAAATAAGCTTTTAATTTTTATCTCTTTTTAGGTTAATGAATTTTGCTTATTATATTTCAAGTGTAGCGTCTAGCAATATTACTTGCTATCTAGGCAATTCACTTTACAACAAATGAGAACATATTCCAAGAACGAGACCATAAAACTTCTTATCATTAAAAGAATTATCTAAGACATGTTCCATGTAATGTACAACTACACTACAAAGGACTCAATAATATTGATTGTGTATTAAATAAATCTCGTGGGGAATGCGGAATAGGCAGCAGTTCGCATTGAACGACATTCAAAGGTTAAATTAGACGACTACAATTAATTCTATTACTAATTGTAAACTGAATTACTTTGAGCGCAGAGAGGTGTAGAAATTTTGAAATCGTATTTGAATAATCTGCAGTTTAGTCACGAGAGAATTTAAATTAAGTTAAATATATTACTAATCACAATTTAGATATTTTTAGAGAGGAGAGGAGAAGATATCGTTATATCATAATTGAAATATTAGCATGTTTTTTTGAATATTACATACTATTGTATCCGTGATTGTACTTTTACATTAGCAAAATCTAACCTTTATGATATTCATTTCAGTAGCTTTGCAGATTTTGAAATGAATATTCCTTTGTATGTTACTATGAAGGTTAAATGTATTGTCCACAGAGCATTTAAGCCTTTTAAATAGAGATATTTTGAATGTCCGTTGTTCACTATAATGACGGCTTTAACGAGTACGTAAGCTGCCGCACTGTATATTTCTGCAATACTCTTTCCGTCATAATTCAGAAGGGTTTTTATGATATTTGTATGTTATATAGTTAATTATAGAATACAATTTTTATACCGAACAAAAAAGCACTCCAGTTTGCCGGCTCAATTAAACATAACTATAGTTTTTTGATTGCGTAATGACATTTTGAAAAGCAATGCAAGCATAACGGTGTTTTGGATTGCAACATTATTTAACTTGAAACTATAAATTGTAAGTATTATTCATACACATGTAAAAATATGTATATTTTGTGATTAATTCAAGTTTGCTCAGTTTTATGTTGTCTGCATTGTAAGTCTTGTGTATTCTCATCCAACGTAATCAATTGTTTTCAATGATATCCTCAGTTCCGTTTAAAATTTACATTCCATTTATTGGAAAATACCTAACGTTTCTAATCGAAGACCATAAGCATCGGTGAGTTATTCCATTATAACTAATTACATAAATTGAATACACATAAAGTTCTACAGGGCTTGCACTTCTTTTGTATATATAGTTATTTCCTAAGTTTTTATGAATCTTTAATAATGATTTATCAGCATAAAGTTAAGTTTAGTTTTGTTAAAGTTTGGGTTTATTTATTAAACTGATTCTCTTCGGGTTATTTACCTTTTGTTATTTTTACAATATTCAAATGTCTTATATACGAGATGGAACGAAATATCAGCGGTAATGTAGAATGTGTTTGTACAGGGTGTCTTGTTGTTCTAAGCCCGAACGGTGGAGTTTTGTATAATGAAGAGGGCTCGTGAGGGTCTCGACCCTACGGAATTGTTAATTATGTATACAAGTGCACAATTATGACGTGGAGTTTGCTTTTAAGGCATTCCAGTGCTCGAGCTTATCGTTTTCTCATGTCATAACAAGTAATAATTAGAAAAAACATCGTATAAAGCAGCCAAGATATTTCTATAAAGGAATTTTGTAATAAATTTTGTATAAAAATGTCGAAAAACAGGATTACATGCAATTATATCACATAATTGCGTGGTATTTTAAGTGCGTTAGTGTAAGTCGCATAAATCTACAATTTGACAATGCAACAATCGTTCAGTCGAGGCACATTCAAGGTGGTCAGGTGGTAGAAGAATGCAGTTACCACTCTATGAAGTTGTTGAGTAACTTCAAATTTGCATGCATCGTATTAGTTTCGTATTATCCGTTATAAGTTTGTATACAAACAGATAAATGTTGCGAAAACATCAATCTTACGTTTGTAATTATGGATTTAGAGATTGAATTGACAAATTTTTGTTCAAAACTTGCGCTTATAATTTGAGTAAAGAGATTTTTAATGTTCTTAGATTCTTAAACTAAATCTAAATATACAATGTACAAAACAAATATTTGTTAAGTCTTCTAATCGAATCGGCGGGTATTTCAAATCAATTGCATTGCATAATTTGTGAGACTCCGATACAGAAAGTTTCATAACACTTCATTAAAGCAATCATTTAAATAATGCTATTCGGTGATTTACGATAAGCAGAATGCGTTGTACCTTTGGTAAATAGTATGTTTGTTGGCCAATTGTCGGACTAGACTAAAGGTCAGACGGTTCTATCTGCAGAGGCGCATTCTGCGATGACTTTATGACATGCTACACTGAACACTTGCGTAAAGCTTTCAAATTATAGAAATCGCCACAGGCAATATTACAAACTGTCTTAGTAACCACAATATCAATAGTATTTTTTTACCAAACATCTATTTGTGAATACATACTAAAAACGTCATTGTGAAACTTTAACTACAGCATACATGAAATTTACGTGAAAATTTTGTATTCCGTTTGTAAATTTTCCATTCCACAGATGACGAGACGAGATTAAAATATATTATGTGGTGCATTTTGTAAAATGCAAAAACTGGAGAAAACGACAACTCTCGCATCCCCGCAATTGTGTGTTTTGCGCTATAATATCTATGCATTTTGTTGACGCTCCTGTGTAGCAGTTTTAGAAGCAATTTACTGCAATTAAGTAACAGACGAAGTTTCTCCCATTACCGACATGTCCCGGGGGGTGCGTAGTTAGCAGTTCTGTGAGCAAAGTATTTCGTGTTAATTAGTAAATATGTTTGACAACTCAACTACTGATTACTTCGATGTAGTCGGCAAACTAATTACTAATAATAATTAAACTCATATGGATTCACTCGTAGTGAACTGGAGTAAATATGAACATAACATGCTCTCGAGTGTAAAATATATTTTACATTTCATTAATCAATTATATCGCAATTAAGACAAAGGAGAAATTTCAGTTTTACGATCTCTATCGAAGTCATTGTTCTATATTAACGAGTGTGCCTAATTAGTTATTCCAACAACTGATTAGTTTATCAACCCATTGTTGCTTAACGATTACTACCAGAATGTCCTATTATTTGTACCAATTGGGGGACATAATTCTCGCTCCTCGGCAAACGTAATTACGCCCGACCCTTGATCTCAGTTAGCTAACCAAGTGCTTTTGGGGGCTTTTTGTATAAATTCATTATTATGCTGTTTATGAATACAAAGTGAGCACAGAATTAAAGTTTACAGATACAAAAAAAATAATAATAACAAAACGTAATATATTTTTAACCTAGCTACAAGCTATTAATTACCCACATTGTCAGACGTACATTTATGTTGGTATCATTTGCCTTGACAACGAATTTAAAACGTTGTTCTACACGTTCAATGAAGTACTGTGAACAATTTGTCTGTACGTATATTAAAAGAGCATTCACTATTTTTTTTTTCAGATATATGTTGAAACATACGATTAGGTTTATAAACCCCTGAATTCATAAACTTTCTACATGCAATTCCTAATACAATGACTCGATCTATTTGTCAGTATTCAGTAAGCTTTTATTAGGTTCTTCCTTGAATGCACCGGGGTCACTGAGGTCGACCAGCAACGATGATTATAAAGTTCTCGTATACCGCTCGTATTCATTTTGCTCATAGTTTTATATTAATTTTCTCGTTCACTCAACAAGCTTGATTGAACAAGAATTATAAAAAGGTCAGTGGCCGAAGGAATTGCGTATTTTTAATGTAATGCTGCTTATCTAACAATTACTTACTTCGATTGTGTAATTACACAATTCGTGACTCATCGAAATATGTGAGATTTCACGTGACTTGTCGATTTAATACAAAGTGATAGGTTCAGCTTGCAGGAGAAAGTTTACATAATTTTAATTTATACTTGTTAAGTTACCTGTACAAATTGGTACAACAATACCCACATACAGAGTAACAAAGGCTTGCAATATATTTATTCAATTTAACAATTTAGAAGTGTCCACTTCATATTCTGTTTCATTGTTTCCTGAACACTGAATACATTTTTTTCATATTTTTTTATTATTTTAATTGAAAGCATCAGTTGGAGTACTAACCTACATTCGCTTGAATATTATCTGTGGATTGCGGATTTAATATCTATTTAATAAAAAATATACTGAGATTCATTTCTCGCATCTAGGTCATCTAGAGTATTTAGCTGAAATTTTATGAATAAAGGAGGGCTGTGAAATTTCATTTATACAACATTTTTAAACGGATAAATAGCTTTTTATTCTCTCAGTGTATTGCTTTTAATTATTGCAATAGTATCTCTCCATAAATTTGGATGCAATATATTTTTATGAGTAATATCAACATTTTGTATAATAAATGATTTTTTATGATAGCCATTACAAGCAATGTATTAGGAACCTTTCAGTATTTTTTTAAATGAATATTAAGAAAGTAAATTATAAAGTACCATCGATATTGCAAACTAAATTTAGGAAATTCTTATGCTGTGATTTTACCAATGCGTACTATATGATTTGATTGTTGATATATAAAAATGATAACCTACGTACTACTATTACGTCATTATGGCCACAGATAACATAATACCATACTAGCTTTGGTTTATGGTATTTTTTTAAATATAAATACTCTGACGTTTGTCGCTCAAAACTGTCTAGTTTCTGAAATTGAAACTGAGGTAAGAACATTACCAAAACAATACACCAGTACGGAGCATAAATGTAAATTCCTGCATGTGTTCTATACGTGTTTAACGTATGAATAAAGCATTAAAGTCGTTTGTGAGCTACTGTAGGCTGTAGCTACCCCACTGACATACTTTCTGCTCTGACAACTACTATCACAGTTCCTATCTTCACCTACATACGGTTCTGGTATTTTTGGTCCTAACGTTTCATTCAAGTGCTGTCTGCTAATTTCAGTAATACGAGTGTCAATTCATATGTAAATTGTTCAATTAATTTGATTTTTCTATCATCTATCGTCATCTTTGATACTTTATTTTTCTGCAATATGAACAATTTTTGTAAATAAATGTTAATTACTATATTATATGTAGTGTAAATTACAGCGTACGTAACGTTTAATCTGAAACGATTGATCGTTAAAAATAGTTCTAATTTGCACGTGTTTCCTCTACCGTGTGTTCTACATAACTCTTCTTAATCCTATATTTAATTATTCTTAACTGATAACGTATCATGCTCAAATTCTGAGATCTGAATTCTCCTTATCGCACTCCTAGCAAGGCCGCGATAATATATCGCTGTCATCTCAAATATTGTTTATCAGCATCCTCGATGACGGAGACAGTTTACATAATAAATGTCCTTGTCTATATTCCACTGCTAAATAACTACACAATGCAGATATTTTTGATTGATCGAGTTTAAGATAAAGTTACGGAGAGTTTTATTAGTTTAACGTCAATAAGTTTAAAGTTTAAATATCTCCAGCTAGCAGCGTAATAGGAGATATTTATATGATTCTAGTATTTAGATTTTTTAATAATGTAGCGAAAATTGTAAGTCATCGATAATATATTCAGACTTGCAAAGCATAAAACTTGTGTAACTTAACCCGTGTGTTGATCATTGTAATTTATCTTCTCTTCTTTATAGATCGGTATATAATCATACTAATATTATAAATGCAAAAGTTTGTAAGGATGTGTGTGTTTGTTGCTCTTTCACGCAGCAACTACTGAACCGATTGCAATGAAATTTGATACGTAAACAGCTGAACAACTAGAATAACATATAGGCAACGGGATACGGACTACGCAGGTGAAACCGCGGGGCACAGTTAGTATGTATATAAATCATTGATTCTTTTAATACCATCCATATTGTTTGTTAGTTGTTCTCATAAAATTGCAAATATAGCGAAAAAGTGCTGCGACTTGACAAAAGAAAACTTATATATATATAGGACTTCCTTTACTTTGATATCGGAAGTTTTCTGCCAGCAGCTTTTGATGTACAACCAATATACTACAATACCTCGCCTGTTTCTTTGCTATGCATCGCTCACTG
The DNA here is from genome assembly GCF_012273895.1 of Zerene cesonia. NCBI lineage: Eukaryota > Metazoa > Arthropoda > Insecta > Lepidoptera > Pieridae > Zerene > Zerene cesonia. Next base: position 4,112,471 of record NC_052121.1, on the reverse strand, counting down.
ACATTTGAATTATCTAATATTAATCGGATCTAGTATTAAGCTAAGATGAGGAATATTTAAGTATAACAATAAATTAAAGTTTTGAATTAATATTTTAATTGTTATTTATAAGATGCTAAAAACAAACACAAGTTACACATATAGGTGATTTTTTTATTATATTATAACATCAGGCGTTTAGCTCAAGGGAGAAATTCTTCCTTATATTTGCCATATGAGAAATTCCAGTAATTTGTGACAAAGCATGTTTATTCATCAACATGGAGCGCATAACATATATGGAATAAAAGTTGTATACGGACGTAGAAGCTAGAAATAAAACTTTCATTAACATCTCATCCCGTTAGCATTTTCTGCTCAAATTAATCTTTTATCATGCGACGTTTAAACCTTATTAAGTTATAAGCTAATTAACTTATAACGTAGTTAATTAACTTTCACGTTATATAAATTTAAAAACATTACCCATATTAGCTTAAGTAATATCGCTAAGGTTACTAGCGTAAGTCTATCGACAGCTAATTGACTGAGTATCGATTTTCATGATCCTTCTTCCTCATTGAATGGTGTAGTAATCTGTAATGCATAGCAGTGATTTGTGAGACACCATTGAAGTCGACGTGAAATCGTCAGATAAACGTATTCCGTACCGTTAGCTGGTGGTCAGTGGGCCAGTTTTTACCTTTTATTGGGCACATCACTAACCAATAGGCGTTTTGCATGCGCGGCGTGGTGCCGACAAATTCCATGTAACTCAATTGAGTTTATGCGAGTTGGGAATGTATTGTTATTACAAACATTATTTTCTCACGTATTTGTTTGAGGTATTCCGATGCCACTTTCGGTTATTGAAAAAGAATTAATGTTCTTATGTTAGAAGAAAATTGGTTCGGGGCATTTTGATGGAAGTCGATCGTAATATTGTTACCCTGACCCATTGTGTATTCCATTGACCTTATGGTCTTTCAACAATAATTGTTTCTCACGTTCATTCATGGTAGTTATTCTATGTACACGATCTTTATTTAATCCAAACTACTAAATACCATTGTCATTCTCGTTGAAAGAAGACTCTTGAATGACGATCTAATTATTTATAACTCACTAATACTTAGAGCTATTGTAAAAATGTCATAGTTAAAATTGACATGAATATTGATGAAATGCTACCTACCGTTACACAAATATTACAGTATCATTAAACCAATAAGAATATATGACACATCATTTTACTTTTATAGTAGGTACCTACAATTCCCAACAACCACTTTATCTGTGCATGGTATAAAATCAAATATAATGAATAAAAGGAATAATAAGTAGTTTTAAAAATAATGTTTCTTGCTATTCAACTGAACCTATATGATATATATGGGATGCAAAGAAAGAAGCTTAAAAGCAGCACTATAAAACTGGCTCAAAGGCCATAAATATATATAAAAACACGGGTCTCCAATGTTTCGGCAACGGCGTATTTTTGATGAGATTACCAAGCCATGTAACAGTTGTATGGAGGATGTTTCACGATCACTCAGGCGTGGGATATCGACGCGCTGCGGCCTGGCGGTTCATTCAATTTAACGCCCCCGCGCCTCCGCCACTGAATCCGCAATTAATATTATATATTAACTCGATGAGGACACATTGTTCCGGTATTTCATTTAAATGCGCTTACACGTGCATATTATAGTTCAATTTAAATCAATATATGTTATTATGTAATGCAATCTGGAGGGGAAATAGGTACTTATACTGTTTATGGAAAAAATTACTAAAAATAAAAGAATTCTGAAAATTTACTTGCCACGCTTGCCACATTAGGGGCAATAATAAAAATGAAATTTCTTTAAACACCCCGCATATCGTTAAAATATAGCAATAGTTAAAATTTAAATGAATTGATTGGAATTTGTTTTTTTCGCAAAAGCCCTAATAATATGTTATCTGGGCCATTACATGAATTACAAATAACTCCATTCTTGGCGCCCACCTAAAATTGCCCACTTTAAATACTTTTTTATAAGTGATTACCAATGTTGCCAAAACAAGGAGTTATGTACGGTAACAGTCCATCGAATGTATATTCAAATTATATTACGTGGAAAATATTTTGTGTTTATACAGTAGTTTTTTGTAAACTGGTATACCGTTTGACTACACTTTATATGCACTCATGAATTTTCATTACTCAATAGGTACTATGTTATTAAATATTCATTAAATGACTCTGACTTCAAGATTACAGCATACACGCTTTACGGCGTTGGCTTCGAGAGCGATTCCATGCTTTCGCTTACAAGTGACGTTGCATAACTATAATTGTATAGTTTTACTGGAGCACTTCCTCATTAAGCGAACGGACGCGTTTTTGTCACTCGTCTGTACCTCGGCGAATCAACATTTTTAATATTGATATCATTGTTAAAAATCTCTCTGTGTTTTTCTACGTGAAATACATTTAAGAGAACAGGGATAAAACTATGAAGTAAGCGCTTTCTGATCATAGACAATCATGATTACATTGGCGCATGCATTTCAATCTCAATTACAGATTTTGTTTTTTACTTTTTAATTATATAATAAAATAGGTTCAGAAACATTTTAATGTCACGTCGTTGATCGTCACATGCCAATTAATGTTAATTCTACGTTTTTTTTGATATAACGCATCTTCATATCGTGTCTATACTTAGTCTGGCCATAAATACTGTTACACTTAATTATAAAAAAATATTACATTTGAATTTCGAATCTGTC